>NC_084808.1:16527724-16807724 GCF_963583255.1 Pyrus communis
TGTGTCACAAACAAAAAATAAGCACGTTAATCAACACTTAAGTAATAATCTAATTATCAATTTTGACATTGTCAATGCAAATTTCCGCCGTCTTCAGTCTTGACGAAAATGCACCTGCAAAACAATCAATACATTTGATCAGAGACCTAAGCCGCACGCTCCCACGAGGTGGGGGGGTTTAGGTCAACAGATCTCCGATGGTTAAGTTAGTTTCTCTGAGATAGTAAAGTGTTTAGGACTTTTTAAAGCTCTGAAATTTGGTAGAATATGGGGTATTTATAGGGCTAGGGCCGGCCATATAGTGTTTAATGGATAGATATTCTCTAAATATTCACAAGATATTTAATAGGAGATAATATCTTGAGATAATCGGGTAATTATCCCTAATTGATTTAAATTAGGATTACTTACTTGATAGAAGTCAATCTTCAATTAGGAATGAATTAAAGATAGGATTTGGGTAATTAATCCTTATCTTTAATTCTTTACTAAGGGAAGGTGAGCTGTGGACAGTTGTGTTCAGCTGCTGAGACCTTTAGGGGTGTGAGCTGCGCGTGGGAGCATATGAGAAGCTTGCCCATTTATTGAGGGCAATGTTGTCTTTCTCGAATAAAGTTCACGTGTCACCTCTGGAATATTTGGGATTATTTTAGGCTCCACAAATGCCCCTACACCCACTGTGCTGCACACAAGAAAAGGATAGTAGGTGTAGGAATCCCAAGCTACTTAGGCTTGTAGAATTGCTTCCCAATTTGAACTTGATCTTCTTTCTTGATTTGGAGATAGACTTCTTCTAGGAAAAGGAAAATAATTGCCCCCTATACCTATTTAATTCTGCCTTAAGCAGGGGATTAAATAAATTTGGAGAACAATCACTACTCCAACAAGGAAGAGAAGCCAAAGGAAATTTTTATTCCCCCTCCCCTAGCGTTCTTCTTTTCTTGCCCTTGCAAAGAGTCATCTCTCGTTGTAGTTATTCTTCTTTGTGCCGCACCAAGGTAAGAAAATTTTGAATTTTCTTTTTCTTGAATTTTTTAGGAGCCTTGGGGCTTGAAAAATTGGCTCGGCGGGGGCTGAGATGGTGAGTGGCGCGTGGCAAGGAAGCCACAGTGCAACAGGTGGTGTGGCACGGTTAGCAAGTGTGTGGGGGTGCTGAGCTGGGTGAGCCGTGAGGCTCTAGCCCTTTTGAATGTGCTTGGCGGGGGCCAAGTTAGGTGAAGCAAGTGAGAGGGAGCGAAGGAGACTGGCCGAGAGGCCTTAGGGCCTGCTTAGAGTACGCTAGGAGTAGAGGAAGGAAGATGGGTGGAGGTGTGGGCCTCCCCTTCGCTGGGTCGTGCAACTTGGGCCGCATCCATGTTGTTCCTTGTGCATATATATATATATGCATATATCCTTTTTTTTTTTTTTTTTTGCAAGCTGTCTTCCAAATATTTTTCCTCGTACTATTTGCAAAGACTTTGAGATGTCTTCCTCCGACTGCAGAAGTGATGAATATCCTCCACCTTTGTATCGTCAAGGTGGTTCTTTCGACAAGGTAGGTTACTTCAAGGCTGCACATGTCAAGATCAATTCTGAAGAATTGCTTCGGGATTTTCTCGAGGCGTACAAGCATGCGATTCCGTTAGGAGTTCGCATCAAGTGGGTGAAAGATGATAGCGGCCATGAACCATACGACAAGGGTGCATTTGCTAGGAAGAAGGCCATCAAATTCTATGCATGTTGCTTTTTGTTAGGATTTCTAGGAGGTGATTTGCTCCATGAAATGCATACCTGCTCAGTGCTCCCAAATGAAGTTCATGCGATGATGGGGTTCTCAAACTTGAGCAAGTTCATTGATCTTGGCTTGACTATTAATGAGTTCTGGTACTTCTTTGAGATCAGCCACAAGGAAGGTGTGGGGCAGCTGAGGTCTCGCCATAGGCTGTTCGATGCTTCTAGCAAAGGTGATCATGAGTGGGCGAAAGACACCTTGGAGGTGAGTGGAGCGTAGGAGTCTGACTTTTCTCTTAAGCTGTATGTCTCGACTACCTTTATTAATGGTAAGTGAACTACTTCATTATTATCCTGCTTGAATTTTTGTTGAACTGCTTCATGACTTCAATTTATTGATCGCCTTTCCTACTTTGTGTAGATTCGAAGTTTGGCTCAACTCCAAGGACTTTGGCAGATATGAAGAAAGTACACGTCACCTTAGGCATTCCTGCTAAGTACCGTGAGTAGCGCTGGCTACTCAGCCTTCTTCGTCGGGAGAAGGGTGGCCTGCCTCTAAAGGAAGAGATAAAGCGGATAAAGGATGAGGCGTTGGCTCACTCGATCGCTGCTGTAGAACCTGCTACCAATGAAGGTGGAAATAAGAGATATACTTCACCTCCTTATAAGCCTTCGGCCAAGAAGAAGCCGAGGATTTTTTCTGCTGCTGAGAAGCTTGTCATTAATCTAACTTCCCCCAAGAGGGCAAAGATAACTGTTGAGCCTGAGCATGTAAAACCTGCTGCTCCGACGGTGACCACATCCATTCTTAAGAGACTTGCCCAGCGGAAGAGTTCGGTGATGCCTATAGTGTCCGGGTTTGTATTAAAGCGTCCATCGAGAGCTAAGTCTGGCTCTACTTTTAAGAGGCTCATCGCTATGAAGAGCAGGAAGGTGGATTCTGCTACTAAGGTGGCGTCTGGGCCTACTTCTCTTTCTGCCATGATTGACTCATCTGTTGAGAATGGGAAATCTGCTCGCACGGGCAATTGTGAGAGATCTACCGAGTCTGAGGTTGGAGAGTTTCCTGAAGTTTGTGTGCTGCTGAAGGCTGACCTGTTTGAAGACGACAATGCATGGGCTAAGTTTGTTGACAGTGTTGGGAAAGTTATCGTCCGTTCAGACTCTTTTGCGAATCGTCCTGCCTACTCGATGAGGTCCTGTTTGATTGCTACAATGCATAAGACTTTAATCCTAGCAATCAAATCTATGTGCGTTGATCAGGATACTGTCAAGTGTGTTAAGGATGTTGAAGTGGCATTGGTGGCTCAGTTTCGTTTGGCTGTTGAAAAGATCGAGAAGCTTGAATCTGAACTCACCATTTTAAAGGGGTCTGATGTCTCTGCCCCCATTTCTTTGCAGCTGAAGATCGCTCATCAAGAGGTCACCCATTTGAATGCTAGGCTTAGTGTGACTCAAGCGATGTTGGAAACTGCAAAGAAGGAAGTCAATCGTGTTTCTCCGGTGGTCGAGGACCTTGAGTGTGTCAATTTGAAGCTACGATCTGTTTGCTTTGCCAAGGACGATAAGCTTATCTTCATGCATGGTGAAGTGTCTCGCCTCAAGGACGTTGCCAGTAAGCTTGAGTCCAATGAGATAGATCTACAAGGTGAATAGTCTACTAGCGAGCACTTGAAAAAGGAACTGGATGAGCTGCAAAGTGCTCACACTAGCTTGTTGAGGAGAATGTGTAGCTGAAGAATGAGAAAGTTGGTCAAAAACTGGTGCTTGCTTCTTGTTAGGCCGATTTCTACAAGCTTGGCTATGTATACCATATTCAAGGCAGGGCGTCAGATTATGAGTTTTCCGAGAAGGACTTTGAGACTTTTTCCATTTCTCTAGTTGATCTGCTTGATTTCTCGTTTAAGGTTGCCTTTGGTGGAGCAGCTGAGGGTCGGGCAGTCCAGGTTGGGGCGGCTAAGGATGAGCTGATAGAAGCTTTAGCTGCTGGGAATGCCACGACTGCTGAAGGCATGGCAGTCGAGGAACCAGTGGTTGCGCAAGCTGCTAACGAGTAGTCTTTTTGCTTAGACTTGGGAGTTTTGAGTTTTTTCGTTTTCCTTTTTGTTCTACTTTGCTTGAACTTTGTTGGCCTTCGAACCGGTTTATCAATTTGCTAGAAATTTAATAAACAACTTTCCTTGTTTTTGCTTCATCCTTCTATTTTGCCATGTCTTTTGCGAAACTTTACTGTAGGACGGGCGACTGGGTGAGTTGCTTCAATGAAGCAGTTGGTCCCACATCATCACTTAGGTTTTAGTTTTGGCTTCGGGGCTTCAGGAGCCTTGCCTACTTGTGGCATCTTGCAAAACTTTGTCATATGACGGGCAGTTGAGTTGGCTGTTGACTCATGTGGTCAATTTAGGCTTCATTTTTAGCTTTAAGGCTTTTAGAGCTTTACCTACAAAATGAAGAAATGCAGGATTTCCAACTTATAGAACCGGTGGCCGAACTCATTGTCTCCATAGGAGGTATGCGAGTTCGCGTAGCTACTATAGTTGTGAATCTCAGCTTTAGGTAGCTTCGTGAGCTTTAGCCCTCCCGGGGCATGTTACGAGATTTTTAACTTATAGAGCCATTGGCCGGACTCGTGCTTCTTGTAGGAAGCAGAGGAGGTCCGCGTAGCTGCTATATTCATGACACTCGACTTTAGTGGCTTCTTAAACTTCCGCCCTCTTGGGGCGTGTCATGAGATTTTTTTACTTATAGAGCTGTCAGCCGGACTCATGTTTTTCATAGAAAGTAGAGGAGGTCCGCGTTGCTGTTATAGTCATGATACTCGACTTTAATGGCTTCTTGAGCTTTGGCCCTCTAGAGACATGTCGCAAGATTTTTGACTTATAGAGTCGTTGGACGGACTAGTGTTTCTCGTAGGAAGCAGAGCAGGTCCGCGTAGCTGTTATAGTCGTGACACTTGACTTTGTCCCAGTAAAACTTAAACCATAGACCGTCGGCCAGAAGTGCTGCTTGTAAATAAGCAGACGAGTTCGTGTAGTCACGACAGACGTAAATTTCTGCTTACGTGCTGCCTTGGGCTTTTAGCTGTCGGGTTGTCGGCCAGGTGTCTTACTTACAAAAGCAGATGACCTACATAACCACTTTAGGCGTCATCCCTGGTTCTCGGAGGCCTTTTTGGCATGAGGTGTAGGCGAAGTCGCTCCTCAAAAGTCATATCATTTTGAGTCGCAGCTTTGATCCAGTAGGTCGCTTAACTAGTATTGCAACACTTTAAAATCAAGCCACTTCATGAAGATTTGCATGTTGAGGACGGACCATCTTGTCATGCGAACTCTTTCATGGGTAGGGGTCATGCGCTTAGCGTCTCTTTGGGTTAGAAACCCAGGATCCCGCATAATTGAATTTTTCAGTTGGCTAAGTCTATTCCAGAGGAAGGAATATCGTGGCCAATTATGGGAGTCGTTCGGCGTAGGTAGTCGATGCATTCAGAGGGAACTGAGCAGTCGTACAACCCATCCACGTCTGGATATTCCAGATACGCTATGTCTGAATGTGCACAGGGCGTATTCTGCTTGTCACAGGGGTGGTTATGCCATGTTTGCAGAGCAACGAGTATCTTACTCCATGTTTGCAGGGCAAGGAGCGTTTCATGCCATGTATGCCTGGCAACGGGCTTCTTATACCATGTCTACAAGGCAGCGGGTGTCTTACACCATGTCTGCTGGGCAGTAGGTGTTTTTTGCTTATCGCGGGAATTGGTCAGTTTGTTTATGCATTTGGCCCAGACTTGCGAATAATTCCTTCAATCTTTATTGAGAATAGAGGCTTTTATTAACTTTTCTCGTATGCAGTAATGTCATAACAACTGACAATTCTTGGCATGCGAGGTCTTGTTCGTCGAGCTGCTTAAGTCTTCGAACTTTTTCTCCTTGAATAGGGTCCAAGGAGCGGTGGGAGGTTAGGCCACACGTTGTACTTTCTCAGGTTGTAAGCATTCCACTATTTGTCGATTTCTTTGTCGCTCATAGTGGTAAGGGTGTAGCTGCCTCTTCCGCTTACTTGGCTGATTTTGTACGGACCTTCCCAGATGAGAGCCATCTTTTTTGGAGCCTTCTCATCGGGCGGTAATGAAGGCTTTTCTGAGGACTAAGTCTCCTGGCTGAAACTGTAGGGTTTTTGCCCTTTTGTTGTAGCTGGAAATGAGATGTTGCTAATAGGCTGCAATATGGGTGATAAACTTCTCGCGCTTTTCTTCTACCAGGTATAAGTTGGTGGTCATCTCATTTTTGTTTTGCTCAAGGTTTGGCAGTACAGTGCTGATGCTTAGCACTATGACGTTGGGATAAATGATCGCCTCAGAACCATATGCCAAAGAGAATGGAGTTTTACCGGTTGCTCATCTTTTGGTGGTGCGATATGCCCATAAAACACCAGGGAGCTCGTATGGCCACTTGCCCTTCTTGTCAGAGAGGATATTCTTAAGGCAGTCGAAGATGGCTTTGTTAGACGCATCGGCCTGTCCGTTTCCCTACAGATACAAGGGCGTAGACATGTGTTACTTGATGTCATATTTTTTGAAGAACTTCGCTAAGTCTTTGCCCACGAACTATGGACTATTGTTGGTGATGATGAAGTATATGATGTCGAAGCGGCAGATGATGTTTTTCCATATGAAGCACTTTATGTCCGTCTAGGTAGTTATGGTCATGGGTTCGGCTTCGACCCATTTTGTGAAGTAGTCGGTTGCTACGATCATCATGCATCTGCCCCCAGTAGCAGGCGACATTGGTCCTACCAGGTTAATCACCCATTGCATGAATAATCATAGACTCATCTGTGGGTGGAGTTCGTTGGTAAGTAGTGCGGGCACATGCTTGAAGTGCTGGCATCTATCGCACCTTTGTACATTTTTCTTAGCGTCTTAATGCATGGTCGGCTAATAATAACCAACGTTGAGAGGTTTTTGCGCCAAGAAACGGCCTCTATAGTGGTTTCCACAGACACATTCGTGGATTAAGCTATAATCTTCAGGTCATCGGGAGGCGAAGATGTGGTCTTGAAAATGATCTTCGAACGAGCATGTCGTTCCACATGTAGTTGCGTGCTGCCTTCATTTGGAGCTTTCTGGACTCCAGTCAGTCTACGGGGAGTGTTTCATTGACTATGTAGTCGATAATGGGATCTTGCCAACTCGGGGTTGTGCTGATTTGCACCACCTTGACTGATGGTTCCTCATCTATGCTTGGCCTTTCCAAGTACTCGATTGGGATGAAGCGCCTGAGCTGATGATCTAATGCGGAGCTTAGGCTTGCTAATGCGTTTACGTGGGCATTTTCTGCTCGTGAAACCTGAGTGAGTGTGTACGCCTGGAACGTCACTAGCTGCCCTCGTACTTTCTTGAGGTATCGGGCCATCTTTGGATGCTTTGCTGCATACTCCCCTAAGGTTTGGCTGATGATCATCTGGGAATCGGAATAAATCGTGAGCTTCTTCACTGCTAGGTCTTTTGCCAATCAGAGACCTGCTAGTAGGGCTTCATACTCCGCTTCATTGTTTGATGATTTGAAGCTCAAACTGATCGCCTGCTTAAGCATCAAGCCATCTGGGGTAGTGAGAACCATGCCTGTTCCCAATCTTTGATGGTTGGATGATCCATCGACTTACAAACGCCAAAAATCTCCATTAGGTGGGCTAGGTACAGTTATGGTGTGCTCGACTGCCTTTAAGGCACTTTTGGGCAATGTTGCTGCATCCTTTAGGCTTGGGGTGAATTCTGCTATGAAGTCTGCCAATGCCTGGGCTTTTATCACCGTGCAGGGTTGGTATGCTAAGTCGTATTGACCAAGTTCTAATGTCCACTTTATCACTCGTTGAGAAGCGTCTAGATTGTACAAATTGATCACAGTGGATACTGAGTCATGATGATGATCGGATGCCCTTGAAAGTAGGGTCTGAATTTCCGAGTTGCAACAACTAGCGCCAAAATTAGTTTTTCAATCTTTGGGTATCTGGTTTCTGCATTGATGAGAGCTTTGGATGTGTATAATACAGGCAGTTGGGCCCCCAGCTTTTCTCGTATAAGGGTAGAGCTTACTGCTACTTCCGATACTGTCAGATAGATGTATAGGTTATCTGCTGCTTCCAGTTTAGATTGTAGTGGAGGTGATGTCAGGTACTACTTCAGGTCTTGAAATGCTTTTTCGCATTCATCGTCCCACTTGTCCTTCTGCACCTTTTTTTATTGCCTTGAAGAAGGGCTTGCATCGGTCGGTGGATCGCGAAAGGAAACAATTGAGTACGGCTGCTCGTACGGTCAGACTTTGGATCTCCTTCAGAGTTGTGAGCGATTTCATGTCCAGGATCATTTTGATCTGCCTTGGATGAGCCTCGATTGCTCGTTAGGTTACAAGGTACCCTAAGAATCGGCCTGAGGAGACGCCAAATGTGCACTTGGCTGGGTTGAGCTTCATGTTGTATTATCTGAGAATGGCAAAAGTTTCTGTCAAGTTGCGATTGTGGTCTGACCGCTTCTTGCCTTTCACCATAATGTCGTCGACATAGACTTCTATGGTGACTCCAATTTGCTTCTTGAACATCGTGTTTACAAGTCATTGGTAAGTTGCTCTTGCGTTCTTGAGGCCAAAGGGCATGACCTTGTAGCAGTATGTGCCTCGTTCGATCACGAATGCTGTCTTTTCTTTATCAAGCTTGTGCATGGCAATCTGATTATAGCCTGAGTACGCATCTAAGAAGCTGAGGAGCTGATTCCCGGATGTTAAGTCAAGAAGCAAATCGATTCGAGGAACCGGGTAGTTATCTTTAGGGCATACCTTGTTGAGATCGATGTAATCCACGCATACTCTCTATTTGCCCTTCTCTTTTTTCATCACTAGCATGACGTTGACCAGCCATATTGAGTGTGCCACTTCCTCAATGAATCTGGCCTCCAGTAACTTGTTGATTTCGGCCTCAATGATCGCTATTCGCTTGGGTGCGAAATGTCGCCTTTTTTGGATCACAGGTTTGGCAGCGGGATCAACGTGCAGCTTGTGACAAGCTATTGCTGGATTAATGCCAGGCATGTTAGAGGGTGACCATGCGAAGATGTCGCGATTCTCCTTAAGAAAAGCCTTAAGTTCTTCATTTTCTGCTGGGCTCAGACATGAGCCGATTCTAGCCGTTTTTTCCGGCTGATAGAGGTCAAGAATGATGTTTTCGGCGTCATCTTTGATTTTCCATCTTGATTCATCTTCCAGGACATTGTTGACCTTGACATCATTTTCTTGACCTGCCTGCTGTAATTGCTATTTGGTAGAGGTAGAGTCGTCTTTCTGCACTTCAGCTGTTACTGCTGGGGCAAAAGATTTCTTCTTTAACTCCTTGAGAACTTGCACAGTGCATCGCCTGAACATAGCCTGGTCACTTTTGATCTCTCCGACTGCTCCTCCTGGGATGCGGAATCGGATTTTATAATACTCGATCAATGTCACAGCTCCAGTCTTCACTAGCCACGGACGGGCCAATATCTTGTTATGAGGAGATGGGTTACTAACGATCATGAAGGTCTGCGACGAGACAATCGGTGGGTTGGTTATGTCGAGTGTGATAATGCTAATGGCAATTAAGGTGAGTTCGTTGAATCCGGTCAAGACCTTCGTTTTGCATTTGATCTTGCTTTCCAGGCCCATCTTTTAGATAACTA
Organism: Pyrus communis; assembly: GCF_963583255.1. NCBI lineage: Eukaryota > Viridiplantae > Streptophyta > Magnoliopsida > Rosales > Rosaceae > Pyrus > Pyrus communis. The sequence continues at coordinate 16,537,134 of NC_084808.1, forward strand.
ATAGTTGTATGAGGTTGACAGAGCTGTCTTTGTCCACCATGACTTTATCAACGATGACGTAGGCCGGTTGTATAGAAACCACCAAGGCGTCATCATAGGGAAAGTCTACTCCCTCAGCGTCTTGCTCGGTGAAGCCGATGATTGGTCCAGGTACAACATTTACGGCTTGAACCTGATTGACCGATCTTGCCTGCTGGATCTTCCTCTTCTTGGAGTTATTGGTGGCCCCCAGATGCTCGAATTGGGCAAAGATTCCGATGATTCGGATTGTCTTGGTTGAGGGTTCGGCATCAGCATCTGCTTCTCGCCTTAGCCGGGCAGCTGGTTTGTTGACAAACTGGTCGCACTTGCCTTCCTTCATGAGCTGCTCAAGGTACTTTTTCCATGTAGTGTAATCATTGGTTATGTGCCCAGGATCTCTGTGGAATGAGCAATATTTGGTCTGGTTCATCTTAGAGGTGTCACCCCTTAAAGGTGGTGGCGGCTTAAACCATGGCTTGTCCTTGAGGTTGCGAAGGATTAGGCTGATTAGGACTGAGAACTTGGTGTACTTCTTGGGCGTTGTGCCTCCCTTTGTTGGGGACTGGTCCCTGCGTTTGTTTCCTGGCTTGTTTTTGTTGTTGAGCTATTTATCGCTAGCTTTCTTTTGAGTTGGTACCGCATCTTTGCATGGCTGCTTAGGCGGCTTATGGGAGAACTTTTTGTCATCCCAGAATGAGTGTTTTTCTACCAAAGCATAAGAGTTTGTCAGGGACAGGTTCTTGCCCACAATCAATTTCCAGAAAAATGGATGATCTGCTGGAAGCCCATTTCGGAAAGCTGAGCATGCGATGTTGTCATCTCATCCGACAATCTTTGCTTTCTCCGCCTTCAATCTCTTAACGTAAGTGCGGAGTGACTTATTCGGGTCCTTCTTCATGCTGAAGAGGTGGTCAGACTTCTTCTTAATCGAGCGGTAGGATGAATATTCCTTAGTGAAAACGAAGGAAAGTTCGCTAAAATTCTTGATTGAACGTGGCGACAGGGTGTGGAACTAGTCTTGTGCCTCGCCTTGGAGCTTGTGGCAAAGATCATGCATATGAGAGCGTTATCGTTAGCGTAGAATGTCATGGCACTTCGGTAGTGCATCAAGTGCCTATCCAGATCTTCATCTCCATTGAATAAGGTGAAATGTGGTGGGCTGAATTTTCGTGGTGGGTCCGACTGCTCGATCTCGTCTGTAAAGGGTAACCTGCTCAGGTTGACCACGTCTCTATGAAGGGCATCGTCGGTAGTGTTAATGCGCTGGAATCCGCGCAGTTGTTCTACTACGAGTCTTTGTACTTCCTCCTGGATTTGTGCCTGGTTGTTGTGCTGCTTGCCATCGCTCTTGGCGGGGGCTGCTAGTGGAACTTGAGCTGGACTGCTCACATGCTCTTCTTTGGACGTCAGATGATTGCCTACTCTGTTACCTCGTAGGAGGATCTCCTTGTGGACCTAGCCTCGTGTGGATGCTTTACTTGGAATATCTTGGGTACTCATCGGAGTGTGGACCCAACCTCGAATGTACACTAACTCGTGAGCCGATTCGGGAATGAACGTTTCTTTGCGCATCTAGGCAGGAGAAGACGTTTCCCCGAGGGCCCAAACGAGAGTGCACACTACCTAAACACACAGTTCGTGGAGGGCTAAGCGACTCTTTGCCAGGACGTCACTGGAATGAGTTATGTTCTTCCGCCCTTATCCTGCTTCGGGACACCTCATCTGGGGCGCATTGCATCTCGATGCGGTCGAGGAGTTGGTTCACCAAGGTGGTCTGTTGCGTGAGGGCGTTTGTCAAATTGGTGACCTGCTGGGGTAGATGGTGATCGCCATTTGGATTGGAAGAGCTTGGATGATGGGCGTCTCCATGTGTAGTGGAAGTATAATGGATTGCAGGTACAAAGTTTGTGCCCAAAGCAGGTATTCCTGCAGAAAAGTGGGGTGTAAGTAACCCTGAATTGATCGTGAGACTTGTGGTCAGAATCTGGACCGCTGAAGGTGGCCTTGGAATGGATTGAGCCACGAGCCAGGTCGTCGGAGAGGGTCACAGGGCACGTTGGACCGGCGCCTGCTTGTTTTGGGCCTGCATGGTCGTGAGCCATTCTGACCATTGGGTTGCCACATCATGGCCTGCTGGCTGAGTGGCTTGGGCCTAGGCCCATTGAGATGTCTGGTTGGCAGCAGCTACCTCATTCTGGGCTTGGGTTTGGGCCTGCTATTGAACAAGGCCTGCTACTGCAGTGGGCTGGGCCTTTTGCCCAGGGCTTGCTGTGGCAGTTGCCAAGTTTTAGGCCTCCTGCCCATAGGGTTGGAAGTGGACCTGGGCCTTCTGCTTAAGGTTTGGTAGGGTGCGGCACTGCAAAGGTGGAAATGGTGTCGTGGCTTGGTGGGTCACGGTGATGGTGGTAGCGGTGCGGCTTCGAAGTGGTGGGGCTCCTCCTGCCGTCGCGTTGAGCCTTGAAGACCTCCGATGTGGGGCAATGTCCTCGTCTCCACTTTCTGGTCCAAATCCTTGAACGTACGGGGTTCCGTTCGTCATAGTTTTTGAATTTCCTACCATTGTATCCTTTCTCCAAGGATTGATCAAGAAACTTTTATAAGAAAAATTAATTGATACAAAGTGTGAGAAATTCAATGTAACAGAAAATTCAGGAAATAAATGCAAGAGGTTTCTTTGAGTGTTTTGAATCAGCTCTCAATGAAAGCACCAATTTGTTGATGCAAATTTCCACCGTCTTCAGTCTTGACGAAAATACACCTGGAAAACAATCAACACATTTGATCAGAGACCTAAGCCTTACCTGCCCGCGAGCTGGGGGAGGGGTTTAGGTCAATGGATCTCTGATGCCTAAGTTAGTTTCTCTGAGAGAGTAAAGTGTTTAGGGCTTTTTAGGGTTGCAAAAGCTCTGAAAATTTGGTAGAATATGAGGTATTTATAGGGGTAGGGTCGGCCATATAGTGTTTAATGGAGATATATTCTCTAAATATTTCCAAGATATTTAATAGGAGATAATATCTTGAGATAATGGGGTAATTATCCCTAATTGATTTAAATTAGGATTACTTACTTGATTGGAGTCAATCTTCAATTAGGAATGCATTAAAGATAGAATTTGGGTAATTAATTCTTATCTTTAATTCCTTACCAATGGCAGGTGAGCTGTGGGCAGTTGTGTTTAGCTGCTGAGATCTCCATGGGTGTGAGTTGCGCGTGGGAGCATCTGAGAAGCCTGCCCATTTATTAAGGGCAATCTTGTCTTTTTTTAATAAAGGTCCACGTGTCGCCTCTAGAATATTTGGGATTATTTTAGGCTCCACAGACATCATTTAGTTTACAAAATTTAGCTTCCCTCGTATTACCTTTTTTTCTTCTATAAATTGCCCTTTAAATGCCTCTCACTAATAATTGTTAGAGAGACTAGGTTAATTGAACACCATGATGAGCTACGTTATTTCTTTAATACACCATCCAATAATATATGACAAAATTATATATGTGTTCTCATTCCCTTCTAAATTTCAATTCGTAAGCCTAATATATAAACAAGAAAGTCAAAAAGCCGATGCAGAAAGAAAGGAAGCAACAGAAAGAGGACTGTATTGATAGCTGGTTGAAAACTTGAGAAATCCCATATTAATTATGGTGGAATTTACTGCACATGAATTTTTATCTCTTCATAATATGTTCCTTCTTCACAGTCACAGTGAAATCCCACAGATCTCCATATATTTCTCATTGAAATCCCATATATCCATGGTGTTGTAGTCCGCTATTAGCTTGTCACGAGCTCCCCTCTCCATGTTGTATATCTGGGGTTCAAAGTTGTGGGGTTTGTCCGGCTTATCCATCTCAATGATGCAAAACACAATTGTAAACAGACCGGCGCCAATGTACAAGTACTCCCCCTGAAAAACAATGCATTTGGGATATGATTTCCTATGCGACGATGAACAAAACCATCATGTTAATGAATGCAAAACAATCGGCATTACCGGAGCGTTGAAATACATTCCAGCAGCAATTGCAGGGAGAAAAAAAAAAACCATGATATAAGACCTGCCGAAACAACCAAAACAGATAATGTTCGTTTGCTGTAATGTAGGTTAGTGAATGATCAAAGTTGTTTCGTAGGCATTCGTATGTACCCTGAAAACCTGTAGGGGTTCCAACTGCTTCAATGTCTTCTGCTATTGATCCCCAAAAGCTTCCTGGATAAGAGTTTGTAGAAGCAAGTCACGGTTCTAGAACGAATAATTTAATAACATAACATGTTAGATTACCTGCCACTAAGTGTGCTAACTAATAGAAACAGGGTACCTTTCTTCTATTCGCCTTCGTTGTAAGTGTGGTGCTCATCATACTCCCCGACCTTAAAATCATCCTGCATAATTAACCATACTTAATTAATCACTAATCATGATAAATTCATATAATCACATGAACTTGTACAGTCAGTGAGCGTTTATAGTTTATACCATGCTGATATTGTTAGTCTCCCAACGGTCATGGTGGTCTTCGCGGAGATGGGGCTCAATCTCCGCGAACCCGGCTGCATTCAACCTAGTACTCAACCTTCTCTTCCCCAAGTTTCTGTACAATTAAGAGGTCCTACGTGTCTAAGTACTCCGAGAAACCATCGCCCTAGATTCCTACAGCTTTGAGCTCAGTTTGGGAACTGCGTAAGGAGACAGCCGCGAGTAAAGAGCACATAGCCATTTCTGGTTTGGATTATCTTCGATTTTGTGGCCGTTGTGCAACGCTCAAATACACGCTTTTCTCTCAATGGTAAAGCATGTCATAAGTCACTGCCTTAATATAAACTAATGGAGTTAGGTATTTATTTTTTAGTTTAACCACGAAAATGATTTTTATACGCTAATTTTCATCTTATGGCTCATGCTCACCATTTTAATTCTGGCTCTTGATCATTCTTTATTTGTTCGATTAAATGACGAAAAAATTGAAAAGTGTAAACGTTGAAAAAATGTGCACATAACTTTTTTATGCCTATTTATTTCTATCATTCTACACCAGATTCAATTAAAATATGAAAAAGGGAAGTCAAACTTCAATGCGGAAAAGAGAAGCATAGCTAGCTTGGCTAAATTCTGTCCGCTAAACATTTCTAGTTAGCTTCTTTGGTGAGCAGAACATGACATAATTAGTCATTGTTATTGGATTTTACTTTACATGGTCACTTAGGACGGAGTCCTTAAGAGCAGTTCCACCGGGGAACTGATAAGCCAGCACCCAGCCAAAAAACCAGCCCGGCACCCAGGCTATCCACTCCAGCCTAGCATTTTGACCGGCACCCAACCCAAGCCAGGCAAGAGACCGGCCTAAAATCGACAGACCCACATGCCGGGCCATCTGACGTCAGCCGGGCCATCAACCTCCCGCACGATCAACACGTCGCAGAGCTCCTCGAGGCTAAGGTTGAAGAAGGCCAATTTGCCGGCGGAGCAAAGGGCGATGGGGATGGGGGTTTGGGGGCCTGGGTTGTTGGGTGTGGATTGAGGTCTCGCATGACGGCCATAGCGGGGGCCGTCCTGCAGCAGTGGAGAGTGCCGGGTCTCTTCTGATGGCGGGCATTCGGGGCTCCTGACGAAGAGGGCTGCGGGTCTGGTTGGTGGACATGGTGATGGTGGGGTTGTTGGAGGTGGTGGAGATTAGGCTGGCTGTGGGAGGGAGAGATTTTGAAAGAGAAATCATCAGAGTCAGGGACTTGAACAGTGGGGGTGGGGGTGGGTTGGAGGAGTTGGTGTTGGGGTCCTGTTTGGGAGCCGAGAAAAGGCTCCCTTTCCATCGGGAAAAATAAGGGAATAGATTCTCTCTCTCGGTTTGGACCTTGGACCTTGGACTTTGGAGCGGTGGAGGAGTTTCATATCCCTTCATTTTGTTAAATTATTATTTTATAATAAAAATTAATAATATTTTAATAAAATTGACTAGGCTATTTGGTTTTAGGGGCGGAGATGCTTTAGTCTATTACTGTACACTTGAGTTTATTACTGTTTATTTGAGTGAATAAATGAGCGGGGTGCTGGCACAAAGTCTTTAGGGGTGGAGTTGCTTTAAACATAGCCGCAGAGACTAGAGAATCATACAAAAATGGTGTACTATTGAAATAAAATGAGCAGTGCATTATTAAGCAGAACCACCTCGGCTTGGTGCGTCACCTTGCTTCGTCCGATTCCAAGATTCCCTCCTCCTCCACTTCCGATTTTATCTCACATTCCCACTCTTCTTCTCACTCCGAGAAGCAGCAGTTGCAGACCCTTTCGCTATTTTCTCACTACGTAAGCTCTCTCTCTCTCTCTCTCTCTCTCTCTTCCCCACCCCCCAAAAAAAAAAAAAATCTATGCACTGTTGACTTTTGGTCGTCGAATCCTAGTGTTTGTGCTAAACTGCTTGATGGGTATGTGTTATTTCTTCCTTTCTTACTTTCTTCATCTCACTTTGCTCGGTGCTTTGATTCATTTGTTTTTGGTGGCATAGAGTGGAACGTTTTGAATTGAATTACATGTTTGTTTGAATTCTTGAACTAGCATGCGATTGTGAATGTTAATCGGGAGTTACCAATCAAAATTATCTTAGTATATTGTCACTGGATTGATGGAATGGGCATATAAAAAAACTAGAAAAGGATCATTGGTTTTGGACATATAAAAAGATTCCGACTTTAATCCACATTGCCCGAATTCGCGAGTACCCTTTTTACTAGATGGGATCCCAGTGATGGGTATGAAATTTGGTCTCGGAAGTGTAAATTGAATTTGAGTAATTTCCGTGACCGCAAAGAGGCCTTAAGATTTTCTTGTTGCCGAAACTCTTACAAGTGCTATGTGGTAGTATCGAATATGTGAGTTAACTATTTGCCAATTCCAAGTTATGTAGAACTATAATCTGAGGTGGCAGATTAACTTGAAGAAATTTCACATAGCTGTTATTGACGTTCATCACAATAATCAAAAGTAGCATCTTTTTCATGTAAAGTAGAATTTGAGGTGGCGGATTGCTTGTTTCTGTTACCATACATCAGCTGTATTCGGTTGACGAAAGAATGACATGCTAATACTCATTTGTTTCATTAAAAGAACAAGAAAATATAGTTTCTTTTTTCTCTTTCGTTCTAGGAGATTATGCTTTTTTTTTATATGACCAATGCTTCTGACCCTATGAGTTATGAGCTACTACATACTTTCATTGCTCCTTTGTGATCATATATTGACAATATCTTCTGTGCAATGTACTCCGTAGTAAAACATTGTCTACACTTTTAGCCATGGGCAGTTCTAAAGATGGTCCATTGAAGGAGATGCCTCTGGGGTTAGATGCAACAACTGAGGAAGAATATGCATCACAGTCTAGGTTACTTCAAGACTTCACCAGTATTTCCAGCATTGACAAGGCATGGACTTTTAAATCTGACAGCGGTATGATTTCTCATTCTTCTAACATGCACGTCCTTATCCTTAGATTACGTACAACAGATTCATATGTATGTACATTACATGCGTAAGGAAATATATAAGCATATATACCTCCTCTCTAATTGAAAGCCAAAGACTTTTTCCTAATGAGGATGTGCACATTAAACTTTGTTTCAGGAATTGAGTCTCAGGCAATGTTTTCAATTAGTCAACCGAATCTTTTGGCAAACAAGAGGAAGAAATTCATTCTATCCTCTCATATTTCAAGAGAAAGTAACAATTCTATAAACTTCCAATGGTCCCCATTCCCTGTTGAGATGATGGGAGTCTCTGTATTTGTTCCATCCCCGTCCGGTGCAAAGCTTCTTGTAGTTCGGAATCCCGAGAATGAATCTCCCTGTCAATTTGAAATTTGGGGTCAAGGTCAAGTGGAGAAAGAATTCCACATCCCCCAATCTGTTCATGGTTCAGTATATGCTGATGAATGGTATATATCGTGAATGCATTCTTTCCATGCATGATATTTGATGTTAGCCTTGTGTACTAGATGCTTTTTCCTTATGTCTTTGGTGATAGTGATAGAACTTCAAACTTTCAATGATACAGGTTTCAAGGAATTTCTTGGAATGCTGATGAAACTCTCATTGCTTATGTTGCTGAGGAACCAGCTCCCTCCAAGCCCACATTTACAGGTCAGGGCTACAAGAATGTTAGTTCCACTGATAAGGACTTTGGTAACTGGAAAGGTCATGGGGATTGGAAGGAAGAATGGGGGGAAACGTATGCTGGAAAAAGGCAGCCTGCACTTTTTGTCATCAATATTAACAGGTCTTGTACAATTGGTTTAGTTTCTATTAGTACCAGGATTAGAAGTAAGGAGATTTCTCGTTTAAATTCCCAGCTAACTTTAATTATCCTATGTTGTACAGTGGAGAGGCCCAAGCTGTCAAAGGAATTGAAAAGTCTTTGAGTGTTGGTCAAGTTGTATGGGCGCCACCAGTTAAAGGCTCACAACAATCTTTGGTTTTTGTTGGGTGGTCTGAAGGTATCAGAAAGCTGGGTATCAAGTACTGCATTAATAGGCCCTGTGCATTGTATGCAGTCAGGGCACCAAATTGTGAATCAGAAACCGATGGATCTGAACTCAAGTGAGTTGCTTTGTGTAATACTTTTTGTTGCCTTTTGTTTTTTTGATCTTTTGCTTGTTAATTGCTTTGGAGGTTCTCTGTGCTTCTACATTTGATATTAAGTATTGATCTCCTTAACTGTTCTGGAGCTAGTTCAACTGAAGATTTTCCTGCTGTAAAGCTGACTCAAAGCATAAGTAGTGCTTTGTATCCACGGTTCAGGTAATTTTTTCTCCCATCTGACACTTAGGTCTTTGTTTGTGTGCACTTCAGTCTATGATATATTTTATGTGCAGTGCTTGTATAGATTTTTGATAACTCCTTCTAAATATCTGTCTACTGGAGAATTACTTGTATGCTTTCGAGAACTACACAAGCGAAAATTAAAGTTTTTGGAGTGTTCGAGAACTACTGGAGAATTATTTGTTGCCTCTCTTTCAATTTCACAACGGAAATTGATATCTAAAGTAAATACTAATTGGAGTTTGATGAACATTAGAATCGGAATTGTACTATTCTACTATTGTTTCAAACATTATCCAATAGATGGCTGATTGATTCAAATATCATGTGCGATTACTGATTCTGATTGTATTTGAAACATGATCAATGTAATTTTTGCAGCCCAGATGGAAAATTCCTTCTGTTTATATCAGCAAGAAGTTCTGTGGATTCTGGGTCACATTATGCAACAGATTCTCTTCACAGAATAGACTGGGCAGTCGATGGAGTGCTATCCTCATCTGCAAAAATTGTTGATGTGGTGAGCTCATGAGCTTTTATTTTTCTGTTGGGTAATCAACATTTTATTTTCTGATTGATAATTTGAAACGACTCAGTTGTGTGCAATTCTTTATTCGAGTCCTGGGGGTATGTAAATTAGGAACGAAGGTTCATTTGTTAGGATGTGGATATAAGTAAGCATTAAGCGTTTTCCTTGTAAAGGTGCAAACTCGTACAAATTCGCATTCCTGAACTTTTAGGATTGAAAATCGTGGTTCACTTACTTGTTTTGGTTGGCCAACAATGTGCTGTTTACTATTTGCTAGTTACTATACCAGTGGTATGTACTGCTGTAAATTTGGAATTTGATGTTGTTATCATACACACTGAGGGTGAACATTCAATATATATAAATTTCCCTTTACCTGTTTTCTTCTTCTCTCTCTCCCCACAATATTTATTTATTTATTTTTTTTTTTGTGCATGGTAATTTTGTGTATGGGTAGCTTCACATTGATGCTTTATTGGTTAATTTGTATATGATCCTAAAAAATGTGCTTTTCTTGAAAAAGGGGAGGGGACCACAATTGAACTCTAGCTTAATTATCTTCAACAAAAGGTTTTCATTTCATGGAGGTGACATCACAGAACATAACAATAGAAGTTTAGAACATTTTGTATGATATTGTCTCTCTTAATCCCTCTCCATGCTTATATAAGTATAACTAAATACACTTCTTTTTTGAAGATTCCTGTTGTAATGTGTCCTGAGGATGGTTGCTTCCCTGGGCTTTACAAGTCAAGTATCCTTAGTAATCCATGGCTTTCTGATGGATGCATGATGATCATATCTTCCATCTGGGGCAGCTGTGAAGTGATACTTTCTGTGAATGTTTTGAGGTAATTATAGTGGCCAATCATGTGCACAGCGTGTTTACATTTTAACTGTTTATAACTGACCTCTGGTATTTACATGGTAGTACAGTGGGGAAGTATCACGTGTCAGCCCTGCTGATTCAAATTCATGGAATGTTCTTACACTGGATGGGGACAATATCATTGCTGGTAACATAAACTGCCATTTTTACTGATAAATACTTGGAAACATCTACTGATCAATACTGAAATTTCACTTCATCCTTGATTTCTGAAGTGTCTAGCAGTCCAGTAGACGTGCCTCATATCAAGTATGGTTACCTTGTTGATAAAGAAAGTAAAAGTACCGCATGGAGTTGGTTAAATGTATCAAGCCCCTCAAGTGAATGCTCTGAGAAGGTCCATCCATCTGCTTTTCTATATTTCCACATATCATGATTATCTTCAAGCTTACATCTGTTTTACTCATGTTTCAACTTGAGATAGGTTAAATCTTTGCTCTCCTCTCTTCAATTCAGTATACTGAAGGTTCCTGTCAGGCATGTTTCTGGTAGCGTAACAAAAGGTATGATGAACCAATTTTCTATCTGGTGTGTCAAAAAATAATTGATTTTAACATCCTGTATATGCTTAAACCCTTTCAGGTGCCGCCAAACCATTTGAAGCTATATTTGTGTCTTCCAAAACTAAAAGAAATGATTCATTGGACCCATTAATTGTAATCCTCCATGGAGGCCCGCACGATGTGTCAGTGTCAAGCTTTTCAAAGTCCTTTGCTTTTCTCTCTTCAATTGGGTTCAACCTGTTACTTGTAAATTATAGGTATGATTGTGATTTTTCATACCACGGTCAAAGCTTTGAATTGTGCAGCTAAATGTATTTGATGTTCAACCAAATTGTGGTTCAATTTTGTTGTTTAGATGTTATATTATGCAATTGTTCTGACATGTTAGTTTATCTCAGAGGTTCACTGGGGTTTGGGGAAGAAGCACTTCAGTCCCTTCCAGGGAAAGTTGGGTCCCAGGTGCTTACCTATACATATTTACCTTCTATTTGTTTTATAGCAATCTTAATTTTGTTATCCGATTGGAATTGTTCCTTAGGGGAGCCTACTTTATACCACCTGTTTGTTTAGGTAAAGTCCTACATTTTGGTATCATACACACAGATATAAGCACTTCTGGTGTAAATATATCTGTATATGCTCATGTATGCTAAGAATTTTATGTTGTTAATATACCTGTGTAACTAGTATTTACTTTATGTATCTGCTTTTGTACTTAAAGACCCCAATCTCTCAGTTTATTCGCTACAGGACGTGGATGATGTACTGGTGGCTATAGATCATGTCATTGACATGGGACTTGCCAGTCCTTCAAAAATTGCAGTTGTTGGTGGTTCTCACGGCGGCTTTCTAACAACTCACTTGATTGGCCAGGTTTGGTAGTTCTATAGAAAGCATGACTGTTATTTTTTAGTTCTTTGAGGCGCATATGGAGATTGAATCCCACATTGATGGGAGGAGGGACCTTGCATGGGCATATAAATAAGTTGGGTTACTCCCCGTGTTGCCAATTATTTTTATGGTGGAACCTCAACTTTCTTCACTTAAAGCTTTATTCTTTTTGTGTGGGGTACTAAATAGATTTTTATTTTCCTATTGAAGCATCTATTACTTATGCACGCTTGGTAGACGAGTTCTTTTTAAGTTATTCTTGACAGTTGAACAATATTTAATGCCGCAGGCACCAGATAAGTTTGCTGTGGCAGCAGCAATGAACCCTGTCTGTAACCTCGCATTAATGGTCGGTACAACAGACATCCCTGATTGGTGCTATGTGGTGGCCTATGGAAGTGAGGGCAAAAATTACTACACAGAAGCACCGTCAGCTGAGCATCTGACTCTCATGCACAGCAAATCTCCTATTTCACATGTTTCAAAGGTGGGTGCTTGGTTACAGCTTCTTTTCTGTTACCATATTATTAGCTTACCCTGAAGTTTGAAGATTCTTATACAAATATTTTCAAGGACGGAAAGTTTACTTACAGATTTAAAAGCAACAAAGTCAACACAGTCGTTCTCCCAACATTGATTAACTACATGCACATTCACCTTTAAGCAACTAAATAGATATCATAGCTGCAGCCACAACCATACTTACTTCTACCTGCAGTGACACTGGTAAAGGCGACTAGGCGAGTAGCATGATGTTTTATATTTGCACAGGCAAGCTGTGTATTCTCAGTGCAGGATATCAAGCAAAATATAAATGGAACTAAAGAGAAACAGAAAAGAGTGAAAAATGGGTAATTCTTTATAAGCTTAATAGTCTTGGAAGGGGTCATGATGAATGTGAAGGTTTAATTCTTGAGAGTGGCTAATTCAAGGGAATCAATTCCGAGGGTTTGGATTGTATCCAGATCTTCCCTCCTAGGATCACTGTGGTTGGTCCAACGCTGCGATTGCTATTTCTAACTTTTTGAAGGATCTTATCTGCAGGTTAAAACACCCACCCTTTTTCTTTTGGGTGCTCAGGATCTTCGTGTTCCAGTTTCTACTGGATTTCAAGTAAGTACATGTTCTCCTAATGAACTACGCCTTTTCTTAATAGTTTGACAACAAAAACAAGTGCTTGGATAATTGTTCTTCTTGGCTGCATTGCAGTAGAAAATGATCTAATGAAGCACAAACACAAAAAACAATTGGAATCTATAAACTTAATTCTGTTAGATTTCATCTTTGAAATTGATTTCCTTCCTCTCAACTTCTCAAGGGGGTGTGATGATTTTGACTCAGACACTTACATGATTGGAATGATGTGAGTTGAAAACTGATTCGGGTATTTATTATTCGTAGTATGCTAGGGCGCTGAAGGAAAAAGGAGTTCCTGTCAAAATCATTGTGTTTCCTCATGATGTTCATGCAATTAAGAGGTAAACTTATGCTCCAAATGAGCTAGTGCATTGTAGCACTGTAGTCACCAGTCACTACAGCCAAGGTCATAAAGTTTCATGCTTGGATTTCCATCTGATACGAATTTGTGTTTGCAGACCACAATCCGACTTTGAGAGCTTTCTTAACATTGGTGTCTGGTTCAAGAAGCATTTATCATAAATGAACAGCCATTTCTTAAGATGGTTGATTTATGGGCAGTGCAAATCAATCTGCAATGTTGTTTATTAGAGTTATAGTCGAGTAGGTTGAATCCACCTTGAATGTGTAAGGTCGTCTGCGCATGCCTTTGCTCAGCATGTATAATCTTCAATCTGAATGAAAAACTACCTACTTGAAAACTTATGATTATTGATTTCAATAATAGAACTTCAACTCAATTGTTATATAATATTGTTTTGGCTTACATGTCATGTTTGGCACTTGTGTTTTTAATTTGTCTAATTTAGCCCTTGTATTTGTATCTGTTAGTCAATATAGACAATTTGTCAAACAAATGTTGAGTGAGTTATGAGCATTGCATATGAGCGATATAAATGTCTTTTTTCTCGTAGAAACATAGCTAAGTCTATGGGGCTATCTCGAGAATATAAGAAGTGGTCTTCCTTTGGAATGTTTTGACAAATCTAGAGGGGTGTGGTGGGTTTTTTGGGCATAATCCTGGTGCTGTTGGCGTTTCAGGGCGGTGTGAACTGCGAAGCCAAGAACATGCGCGTTAAGAATTTTCATATCTAAAAATGAAATGGTGGTTAACAGGTGCAGCTGGTTTGTAGATAAACAGGCAGGGTAAAGAGCTCCTGCCCTTTGCCTACTACTTTATGAAAAAAAATCACTTTTTATTAGGACCCATCTAAACAGAAGAAAATTAACACTCTTTCATCCTCTCTTTTGTACTTTTCAATTCTTTTTACTACCCTGAACAAAAATTTATCTACGCTTTACAAAAAGTTAAAAAAGAAATTTTAAATTTAATAAGACGGAAGTGCTGCAAGAATTCTCGACGTTTATAAGATTTTTTCTAAAATTTTAAATAATTTAGCTTTCTCCAATATCTTACTCAAACCCATTATGTTAGCATTTCACAGTTCACATCACTTGAATCCTAACGTTGTCAAATTAATTTTATCTAATGTTGTCGAACTAAATATTTATTTGAATTCAGGTTAGGATCACAACTTTTTTCCAACCTCACAATGTTGGAAAGTCATCAACACTTAAGGTTGAATACTCATTAATTAAGCATGCAATGAACATAAATTGAATGACTACAAAAATCTAAGCCATGCTAATCATACCATATAATTCATACAAAACAAATGGTGTTCAAATTTTGATGGGTTGGGTGGACCCGTATAATACGATATTTCCCACCTCGGTATGTGGATGCTCCGAACTCCCATTTCCGAAAAGGATATTACGCGCTGCTGCCTAGTGTGCCTGTAACTTTCTCGTATTCGAGTCCATTGGATTCCACCGAGCACGTTCTGCACATTCTCTAAATTTCTATCCATGTCATTCTCCTGAAACTCGAGGAAAAGCTATAATATGATTCAGTTTCTGTGAAAGCAATGTTTCTGAAGCTGCAGTTGGACACCAGTTGCTTCCCAATTCTGGGTTCCATAAAAACGTCACCCAACGCAGGACGCTCTCCACTGGACAAACTCGAACTCATAAGCAACGATAGGAAACAGAGAGTGGTTCAGAGTCCCAATGGAGGAGGAGGGCTGAAGAAGAAGTTGGGTGAAGTTCATCGACCCACAAATGGCAGGCGTGGAAATGGCGTCGTTGTTCATGAGGTCGAGCTGAAAAAATCCAGTTTTGTGAAGAACCCAGGTGGGGAGAAGACGAAAAACGTAAAGGGTACTGGCCGTTTTGCGAAAAGTGGAGATATTGATGGTGGGTTGAGAGTGGGGGATGGGAATGGAGTGGTGAAGAAAGTGCACTCCAGGTGTTCGACCAAATGCGTCAGTTACGGAGGTTATATTCCTGCAATTTTGAAGGCTTTGGATGAAGTTGAGGATTTGGATGAGGCTCTGAGGCCGTGGGAAGATAGGCTTACTAACAAGGAAAGGAGTATAATTTTGAAGGAGCAGGTGTGTTGGGAAAGGGCTTGGGAGGTTTTTGAGTGGTTTAAGAGAAAGGATTGTTATGAGGTGAATGTGATTCACTATAATATAGTGCTTAGAATTCTTGGGAAGGCGAGGAAGTGGAGCCATGTCGAGAGACTTTGGGATGAGATGAAGGTTAACGGAATAGCACCGATAAATTCAACTTATGGAACTTTGATTGATGTTTACAGTAAAGGCGGGCTTAAAGAAGAAGCACTTGTTTGGCTGGACAAGATGAACGAACAAGGAATGAAACCGGATGAGGTTACCATGGGGATTGTCGTTCAATTGTATAAGAAAGCAAGAGAGTTTCGAAAAGCTGAGGATTTTTTCAAATATTGGTCGTTGAGCGTATCTTTGAGACAAGAACAAGAGGGCACCTCTACAACAAGTGCTTCTGGATTGCAGAGCTCTTTGCATTCTCACATTTCTTTGAGCTCGCATACATACAATACATTGATTGACACATATGGAAAGGATGGCCAACTTAAAGAAGCATCTAAAATATTTGCAATGATGCTTAGGGAAGGGATTGCTCCAACTACAGTTACTTTCAATACAATGATTCACATTTGTGGTAACCATGGCCGGCTGGAAGAAGTTGTTTCCCTTATGCAGAAGATGGAAGAGCTTCGATGTCCACCTGATACAAGAACATATAATATTCTAATTTCCCTCCACGCAAAGCATAACAATATAGACATGGCGACAAGCTACTTCACAAAGATGAAGGAGGCTCACCTTGAGCCAGACCCTGTCAGTTACCGCATCCTTTTGTATGCGTACTCAATAAGGCACATGGTCAGCAAAGCTGAAGTCCTCATATCAGAGATGGATGAAAAGGGTCATGAGATTGATGAGTTCACTCAGACTGCTCTGACAAGGATGTACATAGATGCCGGGATGCTTGAAAAGTCATGGTTTTGGTTCATGAGATTTCATCCTTCAGGGAAATTGAGTTCTGAGTGCTGTGCTGCCAACATTGATGCATATGGAGAGCGTGGCCATATTTTGGAAGCTGAGAAAGTCTTCATTTGCTGCCTAGAAGCAAAGAAATTGAGTGTCCTTGAGTTTAACGTGATGATTAAAGCTTATGGGGTGGGGAAACAGTACGGTAAAGCATGTCAGCTGTTTGATAGCATGAAGAGTCATGGCATAGTTCCGGACATATGTAGCTACAGCTCTCTGATACAAATTTTGGCTAGTGCTGATATGCCACATATAGCAAAACCCTATCTCAGGAAGATGCAGGAGGCAGGATTGGTAAGTGATTGCATCCCGTATTGTGCTGTAATATCAAGCTTTGCAAAATTAGGAGAACTGGAAATGGCAGAGGAACTATACAAAGAGATGGTCAGATTCAATGTTCAGCCGGATGTTATTATCTTTGGGGTGTTGATAAATGCTTTCGCTGATATCGGAAGTGTTAAAGAAGCTCTGAGTTATGCTGATGCAATGAATAAGGCAGGCTTGCCTGGGAATACGGTGATTTACAACTCCTTGATCAAGCTCTATACTAAAGTTGGCTTTTTGAACGAAGCAGAAGAAACATACAGACTTCTTCAATCATCAGAGGATGGTCATGCTATTTATGCTTCAAATTGTATGATTGACCTTTATAGCGAGCGATGTATGGTTGAGCCAGCAGAAGAACTCTTTGATAGCCTGAAGAGCAAGGGAGCTGCAAATGAGTTTACATATGCAATGATGTTGTGCATGTATAAGAAACTGGGGAGGTTTGAGGAAGCCATTCAGATCGCAAAGCAGATGAGAGAACTGCGACTTTTAACTGATTTGCTCAGTTATAATAATGTGCTTGGGCTGTATGCGATGTATGGAAGATTCAAAGAGGTAGTGGCAACTTTCAAGGAAATGATAAAAGCTTCCGTTCAACCTGATGATTGTACATTCAAATCACTTGGAATTGTTTTGCTGAAATCTGGGATTTCAAAACAGGCTGTCGGCAATCTGGAAGTATCAGTGAAGAAGGATGCTCAGAGTGGTTTGCAAGCGTGGATTTCAGCCCTCTCATCTGTCGTGAGATTAAATGAAAGTAATTATCTGTAGATACACTCTGCGAAGAGTGTTTTGAATACTCACCAGGCATTATAGTCCAATTCCTTGCTGATTAATGGAATTCAGTGAGGGAATTGAGCTGTGGAACTTCAGATGTAGAAGTTGAATTATTTATGCAAAGTTACAACCGATGTCCCACGCCACGGTACTGAGAAGGGAGATGATAATTTTGACAAGATGAAAATGTAGATCACATTTCGGTTCACGGGCGAGAGACGTGATCCTGTATAGAGCCGATTGCTCGGAACAAGAACTGTATAGCCAACTCTGCAGGAGTAAGTCCATGAACCAAATTGAAGATTATGTAACATCCTTGTATGACCAGCTGTGACTCTTGAATATATGTATGTAAAAGGTTGTAATGTGCTCTTCTAATCATCTGTGGGTGTCGTGAAAAGAAGAGCAACGAAATTGTCAGGTTTTGTGTAATTGCTTTTGTTTATTGAATATTTACTAAGCACAAGGCAGAAGTTTCCTAATTTCTTCTCAAGTTCACCCACCACAGGCTTTGCAAACATAGTATCTCTTAAACTTGATTAGGCCAGTCGGTGATATTCAAGTTTGAATTCTCATTCTCAAAAAATTATTCAAGTTGTGTAGAATATTATATTTGTACTTGATGACTAATAACGTTGTTTGTACCATACTTGACCAGTCCCGAAACTACTAAGCGCCGGTCAATAGTATACCGTTAAGGACCCACAAGACTTTTCCTCCAACCAGGAGGCTAATCACAACGCGACACGTGTCAATATCAAAGGCCAATCACAGCGCAACATGTGTCGATATCAGAGGCCAATCACAACACGACACGTGTCAATGTCACAACAAAGCTAGAAACTCTCTTCTATAAAAGGGGATCATTCTCCCACAATAATCCCTAATGTCATTTGGTACTAAACTATTCACTAGAACTCACTAAAGGAGAGCTTGAACCTATGTATTTGTGTAAACCCTTCACAACTAATGAGAACTCCTCTACTCCGTGGACGTAGCCAGTCTGGGTGAACCATGTACATCTTGTGTTGTTTGCTTCCCTATCTTTATTCATGTACATACTTACCCACACTAATGACCAAAGCAATCTAGCGAAGGTCACAAACTTGACACTTTCTGTTGTACCAAAGTCCTCGCTGATTTTGTGCATTAACATTTGGTGCCGTCTATGGGAATCGCACTTATTCCTACTCTCTCCAGCTTTGTCAAGCTGGTTTCCACCATTCGTACACTTTCTTTCGACCAGGCACCCCTCTCCAACATGGGGAGTGAAGGGAGCCACAACACGCAGAACGACACCCCCCCCCCCCGGGCACTTAGTGCAAAGCAACGAAAAAATGAACGAAAGAAGTTTGCTCTTCAAGCTAAAGTCGATGAGTTAGAGGCTCAGAACAACAAGATAGCGATAAAGAATGAGATCCTCAAGGAGCAGTATAAGAAGCTCTTCAGGATGCTCCATGAAGCTAGGCATACTCAAACACACGAACTCATCGCCTCTAGGGAAGTCAGCCACCACTTGGGTGCCCCCCAACACGGAGGATCACCTGCCTTCAACATGGATATCCCTAATGGGGAGTGAGTTACTCATCGAAGTGTTGATCAACATGAGACCTCTCTCGACCCAGCTGCTTCGACCCGAATCAAGAGAAGTGGAGGAAGGCACCTTCTTGCAGAAGAAGGAGTAGAAAGATCAAAAGCCGTTTATCGCGACTGTCGGGACTTCCTGAGGCAACATCGAGAGAACCCCATCCACATAAGCTCGAAGGTTAATAACCCAAGGGTTTTTTTAAAGATTCGGTCCTCTCTCATGCCCCAAGCCAACTACCAATCTAGGGAATGAGCGACATGTCTTAGAGGAATATGAAGGTATGGGGAACTCGGGGGCGTTTCGACAGGCTCGCCCTGGAAGTCAGTACGGTGAGTCCAAAGAAAAATCTCATGCCTTTGATCAAGCTTTCCTACTTCCAAGAGGAGATAGAGACTTACAGAAGAATGATCCAGCAGTACCTGACTCCATTCAGGACCCCTTTGTCCTACAATTCCTTAAGGAAGTAAACAAGTTGAAGGCCGAACGTCAAGCCGAAATACCTGACTGGAACCAACCTAGGCCTGACCCTCTTACAAAGAGGATCCTTGATACCCCTCTCAAAGCAAAGACAAAGCAAAAGTTTGGCTTACAACTCTACACTGGAAGGGAGGACCCAATTGAACACCTAAACCTCTTTGAGTCCACCGTGCATACCGGATGCACACTAACGAAGAACGATATCTTCTCTTCCCCTCTACCTTCTCTGGCGGAGCTCTGAATTGGTATTGCCATCTTCCACCTGAGACAGTAGACTCATTTGAGGAACTAAGGAAACTGTTTGTTTCTCAACACATCTTCCAGACCGATCACTTACATTCTGCAAATGACTTGAACACTATTCACCAGAAACCGGACAAGTCACTACGAGAGTGTGCCGGTCGCTTCAGCCATGAGTATTCTCACTGCGTTGAGGCAGATGACAAGACCGCCCTCAAAGCCTTCATGGCAGGCTTACGTGATTGTTTCTTCAAGCACATGATCAATGCCAACACTTAGAAGACTTACTCTGGGGTGATGGCACAGGCTTACAACCACGCCTCCGCCGAAGTAAGGACATACCAAGGGAACCCCCATATGGTTAACCCCTATCAACAAGTGGGAAGTGGAAGTCAAGTTTTACCAAGTGAGGAGATCTTGGCCATTCAGACACCCATTGCATCATCTCCTGCCTCATTTAGCTACTCGCTAAGTCACCAAATGTATTTGTCTCTCGGTAAGAGGAAGAATTTTTACTCTCAGTAAGCCTATTACAACAAGAGGGATAAAAGTTCGTGTCAAGACAACCAGGGGTGAATGTACCGTTGCTATTATGACTATGGGGCCAAGCCTCACTTTTTCAAAGTGGAGGACTGGGTACTGAAGGAAATGCTATTATAAGAAGGCATACACATTACAAATGTTTTGACTCTCAACCACTTGAGATCTTTTGTCACACAAGCCATTCGACAAATATTTAAAGAAGAGGGAATTCAGACAACTTCTTCTGAGTCTTTTGCATTCCTAGCACTAGAACACTTAGTCTACGCTGACATACCCCTATACTCCAACTCAGAGCTTCAACATGCGTACTTTGACACAAAGTATGTGATACTAAGTGTTACAACCAACATGGTTCAGATATCGAAAGCATGGATCCCTTCATGCATAGCAAAACATTCATAAGTATCACTCATATCAATCAACATAAACATCATACATTCCAACACATTCATACATAAACTTCATATATTCCAACACATCCATACATAAGCCAACTGTGCTTCGAAAGGGTTCAACATACTTTGTGTCATTCGACACTTGCTACAATGTGCCTCGACACCTTGCCCTTATTCTCACCAACCAAGTGATGAAATGTGAAGAAAGAACTCATCTTCATGCCACCAACGAGATGATGAAATGTACAACCTGTACTCTCCTTCATGCCACCAACCAGGTGATGAAATGTACAACCAGTCCTCTAATATCATTTGGCAACTTATCACTCATGCCACCAACCAGGTGAAGAAGGAACTCATCTTCGTGCCACCAACCAGGTGATGAAATGTGATGAAAGGTGATAAAGGAATTCATATTCGTACCACTAACCAAGTGATGAAAACAACTCACCATTCATTTCACAAACCAAAAGACGAGTGGTACAACTTGTACATGTGAACTCCTAGCATTCACAAATAATAAAAAATCCTCAAGCTTTACAACTCAACTAGGAGAGCAATTATGCCTAATAAGAGTTATACTCACCAACAAAGTCTTATTGGAAGCCAACAACTGCTTCAGTGCATGGTATACGAAGATCAAGCTCTTCAGCTCTCTTACATCTGCTTCAGACATTTCTCCTCTGTAACAATGCAAACACAACAGCTCATAGAAAGCTTCACACACTCTTGATCAAGATTGTTCGAAGCAAATTCAATTTATATGGTTCATCCAAACCTTCAACTACTACAAGGTGTGGCTTGCATCACAATCACTTGCTCAACAGTATGGAAGCAAAATTTGTATATGTTGTCTCTCTTCCACAAAATTTGTATATGTTGTCTCCCCCACATTTTCAAATTTCTAATTTTCCCAAAAAAAAAAAAAAAAAAAAGAAATTGGGAAATTCAACAACTTCAACAAATAGAGGGTAACTACAACTCTCAAAAGCTTCTCACACTCTTGATCAAGATAGTGTGAAACAAAATCAATTCATGGTGCTCAACAAAGCTTCAACCTCAAAGCTTCACCTACAAAGTTTCAACACAAAAGCTTCACCATAAGAGCTTCAACAAATGGAGAGCAACAACAAATGTCAAAAGCCTCACACACTCTTGATCAAGATAATGTGAAGTAAAACCAACTTATGGTGCCAACAAAAGCTTCAACAAGTGAAGGGCAACAACAAATGTCAAAAGCCTCACACACTCTTAATCAAGATAGTGTGAAGTAAAACCAACTTATGGTGCCAACAAAAACTTCAACAAGTGAAGGGCAACAATAAATGTCAAAAGCCTCACAAGCTCTTGATCAAGATAGTGTGAAGTAAAACCAACTTATGGTGCCAACAAAAACTTCAACAAGTGAAGGGCAACAACAAATGTCAAAAACCTCATACACTCTTGATCAAGATAGTGTGAAGCAAAACCAATTTATGGTGACTAATACAAAAGCTTTGCCTACAAAGCTTCAACATCAAACAAATCTTCAACATCAAACAAAGTTTCATCAATGAAGAGCACCAACAAATGTCAAAAGCCTTACACACTCTTGAACAAGATAGTGTGAAGCAAAATCAACTTATAATGCCAACAAAAACTTCAACAAATGAAAGGCAACAACAAATGTCAAAAGCCTCACACACTCTTGATCAAGATAGTGTGAAGAAAAACCAATTTATGGTTACTAACACAAAAGCTTCACCTACAAAGCTTCAACATCAAACAAAGCTTCATTAATGGAGAGCAACTACAATTCTCAAAAGCTTCACACACTCTTGATCAAGATACTGTGAAGCAAAATCAATTTATGGTGCCCAACAAAGTTTCAATACAAAAGCTTCAAGACAAAAGTTTCACCTACAAAGCTTCAACACAAAAACTTCACCTACAAATGTTCAACATCAAAGCTTCACCAAAAAAAAAAAAAAAAGAAAGAAAGAAAGAAATGAGCCTAGGTCTCCCCTTCTTTGGGCCTAACAACTTTCATACCAAATATATATGAAGGATGAGTTTTGGACAACCACTTAGAAAGGAAAATGGTGAAGTTTTGTTTGGAAAATTGCCTACTAGCAAGACACCACCCTCGTCAACTCCCTCGACCAGAGACTTGGGGGACTCCTGCCATATACCACTACACCTTGGTACTCAGAAATTTCACGACTACTCAGTGTCTTGTATTTTTCAAGTCCCCAACCGAGAATTTTTCCTCACTCAAGAAATTAAGGGAGCACTACTTCAACCTACAGTGTCCACCCATGAAGTTTCAACATGCAAACTTCAACAAAATAAAAAATTCAAAGAACTTAGTGAAGGATACCTTAGTGTATTTAACACAACACATTGAATGAAGTAAAACTTATTTATTGATATCTTCGATAAATTACAAATACGTGCATGCACATGAATCAAAACAATCAAACAGGAGGGTGCCTTCATAAAGGTGGCTCAAGAAATGTCTCAACACTCGGCAAAGCCCCAGAAATAGGAGACACCGGAGGGTAATTATTTGGAGCCTCAGTACTGGGGAGAACCCCAGAAAGAGGAGGCACCAGAGGTTGATCATTTGGAGCTTCAGTATGTGGTACAGCCCCAGAGGACGAAGGCAGTAAATGCCTTTCAAACAAACTCACAAACCTCTGATGATCATTTAAAATCTGACCCTCGAATTCCTGTAACTGGTCAAGCTTTCTCTTCATGGTTGTAGCATAGCTATGTGCGAGCATATGCAACTATCTATTCTTGTGCTTAAGCCCTCTAATCTCCTGTTTGAGACTTATCACTTTAGCCGCCAACGATTCAACTTGGTGGGTTCGAACAAATAGGCGTTGGGCCATATTAGACATAAAACCTGCACACTGAACACTGAAAGCCAGAGAATCCTTAACAGCCAACTCATTGGATCTTTTGGAAAGTAGTCTGTTGTCTTTGGGAGTAAGAAGATTTTTGGCCACTACCGCAGCGGTCATATCTTTCTTCATCACAGAGTCCCTAATAGTAAGGGGACCAGTAGGAGATAAGAAGGATGGGCGCCATATGTTATCCTGAGGAGACATGGCTACCTCTTCTATAGCATTCAAGTCCAAACGACGGTTGGACGGGCCAGACATTCTCTGAAAAGATGAAGAAAAAATGAGGTACAGTAAGTATGAGAAGTACGAAAATAAGGGAAAAATTCCTACAAGCAATAACTTTCTGAACGTACTCCTTGAACTTAATTGGTGCTCCTATAAAAGAAAGAGCCAGATCTTCAACAGGGTTGCTTGTTCAAAAATCGAAGAGGCACCACTCTCCGAATTTCGAGAAACGGATTTCCTGAGTTAAAATTTATTAGCAATTTGCACATGCGACATCAGTTCCTCGGATACCAAGGACAAATTTGCCAAAGAACTCTGACAAAGTTAAGACATGTAAATGTTGAAGGCCCAGTTACCCTACTATTACCCACAAGGATAAAGGAACAGCACCACCGCGTGATTATTGGAAAATCCTTATGTGTGTCAACCTCTGTGCTCCATGGCAAAGCAGACTTGTAAAAATGCCCAACCTTTCTTCATATCTGAGAAAACACTCCCAACAAGTTTACTTGCCCAAAAATCGAAAAGGCACCGCTCTCCGAATCTCGAGAACCATATCCTTAACAAGATTGCCTACTCAGAAATCGAAGAGGCACCGCTTCCCGAACTTCGAGAGTTAGATTTCATTGGATAAAATTAGTCCACAATCCTCACACGCAACATCAGCTTTCTGGATACCATAGACTACTTTTTCAAAGTGCAATGACAAAGTTAAAACACGTGAATCTTGCAGTGACAACTACATTGCTCTGACCAAGAAAGGTAAAAGAACAGCATTACTACTCGCCATTAGAACAATTCCTATATATGTCAACCTCCATCCTCCACAGCCAGGCAGACTTGCCAAATAAAAATAAAAATGCTCAACCTTTCCTCACATCCAAAATGGCACTCCCAATCTAACCTCTTGAAATACTCTATTTTCTTCTCCCTCGATAATACCCATACCAACCAGCCACATCAGAGCAAGAATATCTCATATCATCAGGGTTGAAAGCAAGAGTATCCCATATCATGCTTTTTCCCAGTCATTTCCTTTGCCCTTGCTCTTACTTGCAGGACAAGGAGAAAGAATGCAATCAGTCGGAACCTGAAATCAAACTTCCGATCTATAACTGATTACCCAGAACCTTTGCCTGGTCGCTTGCCTAGCATTGCTCTCGAGTACTCATCCTCAACTGTTGTCAAGGTCACGAATTCCTTTGGCAAATACCTCAGAACAGTTGGTACGATATTGGCTCTTTACACTGAAGCTGCCAAGCATGGATGAGTCACTGAGAAGTAGTGCTCTGAAAGACCATTTAAATGAAAAGGTTGTGCACCATTTCTGCTATACAAAAGATTGAAGCAGAAGGTTCAACGGCGAGCTAGAACAAATCACTACAGCACGACGCCCTTCTTGTGGAACCGCACAATCCAAACGGAAGAGTCTAGGTCAAATCCAAGCTCGGCATCATTGCTCTAATTGAAGAGATCTAGAAGCCTCAACAGCCTTTTGCTAGCACCGTCGTCGAAGAACAAAGCTTCGCCATACCACATCTACTACTTTGTCAAACAGCAAAAGTATCCCATATCATCAGGATCGAACATACTCCAGGTTTGACGGCCTTGTTTTGACCCTCAAATTCTGGAGTTCGCTCGCTCCTTTAAAGGAAACCAGAAAACCCTCTAGCCCAGTTCAAGAATACACTTGTGGAAAGTCAAGTACAACAAAGCATGTGCCGATTCGTCCGTCTTCTCCAAAAACAAGAGTACCTCATATCATATCTTCTCCCTGTTTCTTCTTTTTATCCTTATTGCTGATGAGAGACAGGGAGAATGAGTACAATCAGCCGAAACCCAAGATCAACCTACCGATCTGAGACTGATTGCTTGGAACCCTGATTGCTTACCTTGTCTGTCACCTCCTTCGGCAGATCTTCTTGCTTAGAAACTTAGGGGACTCCTACTATATGGTTTGTATCGCACTTAACCAAACCCGAAAC
This sequence comes from Pyrus communis, assembly GCF_963583255.1. Classification (NCBI taxonomy): domain Eukaryota; kingdom Viridiplantae; phylum Streptophyta; class Magnoliopsida; order Rosales; family Rosaceae; genus Pyrus; species Pyrus communis. The sequence continues at coordinate 16,562,793 of NC_084808.1, forward strand.
TATAAGTAAGCTTCAAATGAAAATGATACATTACCTTGTGCGTCAAGGCCAACTAAAGATACCACTCCTGGATGAAGGAAAAGTACTTCCAAGAGAAGATATTACATCTACTTACAGGACAGAGAAGGCAAGTGAAGGCGACACCACACTTCGGTACTTGGAAGTTTCGTGATTACTCAATGGCTTGGATCTTGCAAGTCCCCAACCGAGGAACTTCCCTCACTTGGGAACTTAGGGGAGCACTATTTGTACCATACTTGATCAATCCCGAAACTATTAAGCACCGGTCAACAATATACCGTCAAGGACCCACAAGACTTTTCCTCCAACTAGGAGGCCAATCACAACGTGACATGTGTCGGTATCAGAGGCCAATCACAGCGCAACACGTGTCGATATCAGAGGCCAATCACGACATGACACATGTCAATGTCACAACAAAGCTAGAAACTCTCTTCTATAAAAGGGGATCATTCTCCCATAATAATCTCTAATGTCATTTGGTACTAAACTATTCACTAGAACTCACTAAAAGAGAGCTTGAACCTATGTATTTGTATAAACCCTTCACAACTAATGAGAACTCCTCTACTCCGTAGACGTAGCCAATCTGGGTGAACCACGTACATCTTGTGTTGTTTGCTTCCCTATCTTTATTCATTTACATACTTACCCACATTAATGACCAGAGCAATGTAGTGAAGGTCACAAAGTTGACACTTTCTGTTGTACCAAAGTCCTCGCTGATTTTGTGCATCAACAAATGTTAGTAAGAAACGCTAAAAAAGTCAAACTACATAAACAAAATCCTTGCATGTAGTGCAATAGTATTTGATCGAGGTTTATTTGTTATTTCCAAATGGATATCTATATGTCCGTTTGATTGAACATTTTGTTATTACTTTTTACTTTTTCTGCTTGAGATGTGGAGGATTTATATGGATAAATAAATGATGAAAAAGGTGGTGGGAGTGAGACCGTGAGAGGAAGAAATAAAGATGAATAAATGAAAACAAATATTGAAAATGAAAACAGCTTAAAATAAAATTTTATTTTTTATGGTTTTAATTTTCATTTTGTGTTCCTTTTACCATGTTTCTCTCTCTCTCTCTCTCTCTCTCTCTCTCATAAAAAAAATCAAACAATAAAAAATAAAGATATTACTACATTCTTTTGATAAATACTTAGTGGGGATTTATGTATGAAGAACTTTCAAAACAAAAGTGTTATGCATAGTCACTCACCCCTAAATTTGATATCTAAAAATAAGTAAAATGTCACTTTAGGATGCGTTTGTTGCACCGGACTATCTTGGACTAAACTGGCTTAGACTAGACTAAGCTGGACTGATTTAGTGAAGTGTTTGGTGCAGTGTCGGATTAAAAAGCAAAATAATTAATAAATTTTAATATTATATTTGTTTAATTCATAAAAATTATATTATATTATTAATTTATCTTTTTCTTTTTGGAAATCTCTTCCTGTCTCTAAACTTCTACCATTTTTTTTCTTCTTCCTTCCCATTCTCTCACTCCCCTCTCCCTCATTTTCTTCCCTTTTTTTTCTCCGGCCCATCGTTTTCTTCTTTCTTCCCACTCTCTCACTCCCCTCTCCTTCATTTTCTTCCTTTTTTTCTCTGGCCGACCATCTCCCTCCTTTCTCTCTTTTTCTCCCCCATTTCTCCTAGTTTTCTTCCTCAAAGGAGGATCTGTGCATTTTGTTCCTCAAAGCAGAGAGAGCACTGCAAATTCAAAATCACATATCAAATTTCTACTATAATTTATGTTTTACAACTCCAAATTTGATTTCGTTTTTTCCTCCAAATTTCTGGAGAAGAGCACTGCAGCCCAAGGTAATATATTTCTGGGTTTATCACATATTTTGATATTTTCTGTAATTGGGATTTTGATATTTTCTGTAATTCGAAATCGCATATCACAGATTTCTGGGTTTATCACAGATTTTGATATTTTCTGGGTTTATCGCAAATTTTGATTTCATTTTTCCTACAAATTTCTAGATAAGAACAGCCTTTAATTGGGGTTAGATTCGTGGGACAGAGATGGAACCGAAATCTTGTACCCGATTTTTGATGCTCCTCTTGTCACAAAGCCATGGCGACTCCATTGTTCTCTCTTTTTATCTCTCTGATCGTTTCTAACTTTTCTGGGAGAGGAAATACGGCGAAGCTCAATTGGGATTTATAGGAAGGGAAGGACAGCGGCAGGGAGGGGTGAAGCAAAGCACATATGGGGGGAAGTGGGGAAGGGTGAAGCGAAGCACAGATGGGGGCGAAGCAGGGACTAGCAGTCCGCTCCTTTTCGGGGGGTCTCTCTAAGACCCCCTAGCGAGCGTTTTTGTCAGAGCGAGTGAGACTTAGTCTCATTAAACCTAGTCGAGACCCCCTAGCGAGCGTTTTTGTCAGAGCGAGTGAGACTTAGTCTCATTAAACCTTAGTCCAGTCCATTCCAGTACTCTTTAGTGAAGGCAAACAAACGTCCCCTTAGTGTTTTAATCGCAATCATTGGTATCAAATTTAAAAACTAGTAACTGTAAATCTTGATTACCAAGTGACCAAGAAAACAAAATTCTCTTTTAAAATATTATTCAGCAGGCAGAAGTTTATTTGGGTTTTAATCCCATAGTATTATGGATTCGAGATGCATGTAAATATTGGATCATCAATGTGGATCTCTAAAAAAAAATAGTAAGAATACAACAGTCATTGTATACAATTGTTTGTACGCATAATGCATGTGTTTTCAAATTTTCTTGGCCTGATTTGAGTATCGTATGCTATAGTTTTTTTTAATGCACAAGGCACAAATGTAATTCTACACAAAAAGCGGTAGTAACGTTCTTATTTACTTTTTTATTTTAATCTTTTTAATTCTCTTAGTGTTATGTGTATCCTACTCAGTGGCAGATCCAGGTTTTTAAACTCGGGGGTCCTATTAATAAAGGTCAAAAAAATTATAGACAAAAATAACATTGAAAATATGGTCCTTTTGTCTTGAGCTTGAACTACCTGAACAAATAAATGGTCCTATTGGCTGTGGCTTGAAATTTTTTTCCATATTTCTTATTTCTAAATTACATATTTAACAAAAAACACAAAACATATACCAATTAACCAATAAACAAAAATTCCATATTTCTTATTTCTAAACTACACATTTAACAAAAAATACAAAACATATACCAATTACCCAATAAACAAAAATTCCATCTAAATTCTAATGATCAAATGAGTATAAACATAAAACATATCAACAATCATATCAATAATAGACTAAAAATCTTCATCAATATCTAATATAATTTAATTGAGATTAGATTAGAATACCAAAAAACTTACTTGAATTGGAAACCAATTAGTGGTGATCTAGAGATTTGGGGAGGTATGATATTAGAGTAATAAAATTATAATACGGGATTGGGTGTGGGATTTAGAATTTTAGGGTTTTGAAATCTAAGGAGTTGGGGATTGGAAATTGGATGAACATGTTAAAGATGGGCATTAGGGAAGCAGAAGAGCGGGAAACGGGGGAAGGGTGGGACAGTGAGGAATGATGTGGGTTGGGGGTGGGATTTAAAATAATAAACAAACACTTTGGGTGGTATTTAAAAAACAATTTAAAACAATTGGCCAAAACACTATCGTTTTGAGCCAATTATTTTCTTTCTTCTCCGGTCATCTTCTCCGACAAGAAGATGTCGTACCTGCAACCTGCACTGCACGAGGCGTCCCCGGAAATTTTCTAGCAGCGATTTAGGGTCGCCCAAGGGTCCTGGGACCTCCCAGGTCCCTCTGTGGATCTGTCACTGATCATATAGCACTTAAAACCTAAAATTCGCCACTCAGTACTACGGTCTGGTGATATTCCTCTTCACTTGGAAGTGAGAGGTTCTAAGTTTAAATCTCGTGGATGACGAATTCGATACCAAATTAGGTTGCCCATTGTGTAGCTACTAATTTTCTTTTTTTGTTATTAATAATTCAAATTTTAGTTTGTTAGCAAAAAAAAAATAATTAAATTTGTTAGTTTTGCATGCTAGCGAAATACGTGACATGGATAAAAATGAAAATGTTGAAACGAGAAAATAAGTGAGAGTTTTTGCTTGGTTGCCTACAACTACTGCCTACTGGTTCTTTCCTCTTATTTATTAGGCCAATAAGGAAGCGATTAAGAAATGAATAATAATTCGATTTGAGTTGGCATCATATATTGGGAAGTAGCAAATGTTGCAAATGATACGACAAAATACAACAAACGAGTAGAATTTAGAGTTGCGAATCATCGTTGAATCTGCTGGTATGCAACATCAATTCATACGCTATACGAATTTGTGACATTTTTAAATTTTTGAGCTTGAAATGATAAGACAGGAAGTCGATTATGAAATGATGAAAACTAGCTTTTTGATTAATCATATATCAGTATCGGTACAAACTACAGTATCTCAACTAATGTACAAGATCCAAAATCATAACCCAACATCCTATCAATAAACAAAAGAATCTAATTCCAACTAAGAAACCACTAATCGGGCGTTAATTAAGCTTAATTATCGATGCCCCTGTCATCGGAAAATGACTTACATAACACCGATACACTGTCATCGGCCTTGGCCTCGTGTGTACAAAGATTAAGGAGTGTATTCAATTAAGATTTTGAAAGATTTTAATTCTTTTAATGAATCTAAGGGCATTTAATCAGAATTTTAAATAATTCTTTGAAATTGAAGATGTATTCAATTAGAACTTTAAGATAGTTTATTAAAATCCTTACAAATTCGGATGTATTCAATTAGGATTTTAAAGAAGTTTATAACATTCCAGATGTATTCAATTAGAAATTGATTTTAAAGAATTTGAGAAAGTTGAGGAATTAGAGGGAATTAGAGACATTTCGTAATGTATTTTAAGCATCTACAAATCTCATCTTCCGTATGAGATTTTGAAGAAATTGAATCAAAATTTTATATAGAATCTTTACAAATCAATTAAACTCAATAAAAATTCATATATTTATAAATCCATTAAAGTCTCTCAAATTCTCAATTGAATACACCGTCATAAGTTAAATCAACCCCGTGTTTAATTTCCTCACAACACACGCAGCCTACTTAAATCCAAAATAATGTACACCGCCAACATCAAACGACAGCGTTCTGCCACGAAACGACAAGGTTTTCCAACCCAGTTCGCAACTCTTCCCAAAGTCTAACCTCCTTCTCAAGCTCAACCACGCCGCCGCCGCCTCCTTCCGCCATCTTCACTTCCCCAACCACCAAACTTGGCGCAATCTCCATTACCTCAACCGCCATTACCACCCTCATCATCGCCCCTTTCCCCATCCCAACACTCACACCGCTCTTCCCTTTCTCCACTCTGTACCCCAGCCTCTTCCCAACCTCCCCCACCTTCTCCACCACAGTATCCGCTCCCGCCTCCACTGTGAACAGCCTCTCCCTCCGTGTCTCCGCCTCGAAAAGCCCGGAGAGATTCAACCCCGATGACATCGATATTATATCAAACGCATTAATCCCGCACGGAACGACGTCGCATTTCTTTACCTCCGCAGCCGGCTCCTCGGAAAGCCTTAAATCAATAGATCTTTTAAACCACGGCTTCTCCATCAACGCCTCGGTCCCCAACCTCGTGTTCGGGTTCGGATCGAGCAGCTGGTATATGATCTTACCCGCCGGCTTCGAAATCCAACCCGGAATTTCGTACTCCCGCCTCTGAACCTTCTTATACATGGCGATCAAATTGCTGTCGTCGAACGGCAGGCGCCCGGCGAGCAGGACGAAGAGGATGACGCCACACGACCATGCATCGGCTTTTGAGCCGTCGTAGCCGCGCCGGTAAACCACCTCGGGTGCCGTGTACGAGGGGGTCCCACAAGCGGTGTGGAGCAGCCCATCTTTGAGCTGATCGGGTAAGGCGGAGAGTCCGAAATCGGAGACTTTCAAGTTGCCGTTCTTGTCGAGCAAAAGGTTCTGGGGCTTCATATCGCGGTGAGCGACGCCGTTTTGGTGGCAGAAGTGCAACGCCGAGACGAGCTGCTGGAAGTAGCGGCGGGCGAGGGACTCCGGCAATTTACCGTGGCGCGAGAGTTTGGCGAACAACTCGCCGCCCGTGGCGAGCTCGACGACGAGGTAGATTTTGGACTTGGTGGCTAGGACTTCGTGGATTTTGAGGACGTTGGGGTGTTGCTGGAGGCGACGCATGGCGGAGATTTCTCGGAGGATGCGGGGCTCCATGGTTGCGTCAGTTTGGGACTTGTCGATGATTTTGACGGCGACGGCGGTGTTGTCGACGAGGGATTGAGCTTTGTAGACCTTGGCGAAGTTGCCTCGGCCCAACAGCCGGCCCAGTTGGTATTTGCCTAGGAGGGTGGTGGGTGTGGAGGTGGGGGTGGCGGTGGCGGCTGCGGAGGTGGGTGGTGGAGTTGGTGGGACCCCAGGGCCCATGGCTTGTGGGTTGGAGGAAGCAGTAGCAGCAACAGCAGCAACCCAGAAACTGTGAAGAACAATAGCCACTGCTTTCGGAGTTGGGTTTTATTTATGGCGTATTTTTCGGGAGACGACTAGCTGGCTTCTTATTTGGGTTTCCCAAAATACCCTTTTATGGGTTTGGTCCTTCTTTGTTGGCCTTATGTTTGGAGTGCAACTATCATAAGAATGTAGTTATTGTATCTTGAAAGAAATGTGCTGATCAACCATGAATATTGCAGTAGAGCTTAAATCATCTTAAAGAAAAAGAACTAAGCTCGGCTCGATTGTATTTTTCAAAATTTTCTAATCCAATTTCATTTGCATTAGCATTGTGTTTTGTGTGTTAGTATGCATTAAATTTTGTATCTACTTTCATGATAATTTCTGATTTTTCTATATGATTTATTTGGTGATTTATATAGCAATTAGACCGTATATATTTTATATGATTATACAACACAATGCATATGTGAGTAATTTGCTCTAATACTATAATACTTATATGTATTATATTCGATCATCGTCTGAATTAATTAGAAATGTATAGGATTACACCTTCCTTTCGCTGTCGATGAAAATATGAGAATGGGCAAATTGAGCATGCAAGATTCAAAAGAAAGTAACTTTCAGATTGGCATATACGGCCACAAACAAGATGTAAAGCGTTATGCAAAAACAATATCAATGGAAAAGGTTAAAGGCATTTCCACTATGCTAAAAGTAATTGGCTTTTTCTCCCTTTTGAAAGCCTTTATATTGGTGCCGACAAACAACCTATGCTTAAAGCCTTAAACAGAAAATTAATTATTTATCCACCCTTTTAAAAACAGTAATTGGCTTTTTCTCTCTTTTAAATATTTATCTTTAACGTAAGTCGTACTGCTTTTATAATTACAGTCTTCTTCTTCATTCTGCGGAATCTTGGATTGAAACTTTTTTCAATTAATAATGTTCTTTTAATATAAAATATCGTTTGCATTAAGAAGAATAAAATAATAAAGATAAAAATATCTGTCTTTTAACAAGAATCCAGATCTTTGTCGGTTTCTTTTTGTGAGGATTTCGGAGATCAGTAAATCATTTTTGTTCATCGTATATCGTACGGTCAAAAATCATTTTAAATATTTTTACTTAAAATTAAGTACAAACATTACCTGACAAAAACTAACTGCAAGATATACGATAAATAGATACGATTTACGAATTCTCAAAATCCTCACTTAAAAAATCCAGAAAAGATCCTGTTGGATTTAACATGTCACGGACTGGAAAACGAAATGCACCACCTTGGACAATTTACTGGAATCATAATCATGGTCTTTCATGAATCAGCGGTCTATATTTGTTCATGTGCAACTTGGAATTCTACGGTCTAAAAGACAGTCAAATTAAGTGGAAACACGACCTTTCCTGGTGTCGTTTTTGTTCGAAAGTTTCACGGGTCTGGTACCTGGTGGTGCCTGCTCAGTTTAATATTCAACTTTAATTAATTGTGTGATCAATTTCATTTCTGTAATGGAGAAAATGGAAAAAGGGCTTTTACGTAATTCAAAACGAGGGGCTTTCACGTAATTTACTACGAGGGTCAGGAAACAGCGCACAACACAAGTAATCTAGAAACTGGAAAGCGATGAATTTGGACACGTTGGGATTTACCTAGGGCCCTGGGGGTTTGTGGTTGCTTCTGCAAACGAGAAGGGTTCTCTCCTCATTTTTTTTTTTTTTTACCTTTTTTTTTTTCCTTTTTTTCTATTTGAACGGTCACAGTTAAGTCACGTCAACATCTTATATTAATTTTTTATAACAAGAGAAAGACAAAATATGAAAATATGAGAAAAATGGATGAAAGATGATAGAAAGAGGAGGAGAAAGAATCTTTATGCTCTGCAAACGGGATGACGTATCCTGCTGCTCCTTTCACTCCACGAGTCCACTGGGGGGATTGTTTTCTCATATTAAATTATATGCATCCAATTTAACTAAAGTCAAATATAATACAATTCAACTATGTTTTGAATATTTTGACAAAAAAAAAACTATGTTTTGAATATTTTGTTTCCACGTTTTATTCGATCAGTTGTTTTTCATACTTTTATTCACAATTATTCAGAATATTCAACATTAACAAAAGATTGACATATCAAAATGGCGACTTTAGAAGCATCAAAACTGTTGTGCTACTTATTGGATCCGGATTCTCTTCTATCCCATTTTTCTTTTCCTCTAGTCTTTTCTTATTTGAACGTTCACGATTAAGTCATTTCAATATTTTGTGTTGACTTCTTTATAAAAAGATAAAAATAAAAAGGAAATTGACAGAGAGAGGGAGAGGAGCGGAGGGAATTTGGAGGGACTCCCTCCTTATTTCTAGTGAGATGGCCTTATTTTTTTGTCAACTAAAGGTAGAAACCTTCAATACACGAACAACACAAATTTACAAAACACCGGCCTAAAGACAAAATATACAAACAAAATTAGACCAGCCAAAATTACATAAGAAGCCCAGACAAAAGTTGAGCCCAAAACAAACAGAATCGAAAGGAAACCTAGAACACTGCTGCAGCGCTTCCAAACTAGCAAATCTTGTCGAATACAATTCAACGCTCCCGACGAAGCATCCCCACTTTGATCGCCTCCACTAGCTGAGAACAGCTCTTTAATCACAACCATAAGCTGGAAAAAAACCAGCCATGAAGCCTGTGGAAATCCACACGCAACGCTGCAAAAGGTAGAGAGAGAAGGCGGTGATGTTGATAGCACCCAAACCAGTGGGAACACCGGAATTCAATACACCGACTCGATTAATCACAACGAATCGCTATAACAGCGGCTACAGATCGAATTGGAATTGACCAGAAAAAAGGATGCCAAAGAACTGTGGAGAACAAACTGGAACAGGATTGGGAGGAAAAGGAAAACGTAGCATAGAAACACAAAATAAAAAAAAACAGAACAAAAATAGAAAAAACTACCACTGACCCTAGCTAGACTAGGGTCAGCGACAACGAAAATGGACGAAGTTGCAACTACTTACACAAGACGGTGAGAAAGGCTCTCAAGCAAAGAAAATTTCTCTCACAGAGGAGAGGGATGTTACTTGCTGGTAGTGACTGGTGAGAGAGTCATTTATGTACACATACATAAGTAAATTTGAAGAACAAATTGAACACCTCCTAAATCCGAATTCCAATTTCATTTGATTAAAAACATGGCAAACGTACCATTATTCTATAAAATGTCCATTTTATTAGTAACATCGGGAACACTTCTGCTATTCTCTCCAAAGCAATGCAAAGTAATCTAACTACACTCAATAATCTCTGCAAAAGAGTTGTATCTCAATTACTTAAAAACATTATTATTATACTCGAAGCATCGAATTTGAGTTCCACTTCCTAATATCATTATACAAAAAAGAACTGGAAAATGAACAATCTTGTAGTAATAGCTAACAGCATCCATTGGGGCGACGAAGACGAAACCAAATTGTGTGTGGCTATAAATAGTCATAAACTTGTGGATACCTTGTTGTTAGTTAATTAAACATGAGCACGGTCTCCTTATTCCTCACTTTGAAAGTGCCGTTTACGACACCTTCAATTGTGGGCCGTTCATTTCCTTCCACTAATTTCGTTTGATTGGATCCACGTTGATATCATTGTCGGGCCACTATTATATCATTGAATTTGATTAATTTAAAGAGTAATGTTATCCATACTATATTTTTATATCACATTTCTATACCATTTTAGGTTACATCTGATGTGGTTCTCCACATCATTTGAAAAATTTACAAAACCCAAGGAAATGAAGTAGAAAGACTCCTCATATACCACAATCATTATTTAATTAATTAGTTTTTCTTAATTATTAGTTTATTAAATAAGGAACTAAATTTAAAAATTTGATTAATTTAAATATCCACATCAAATGCCACCTAAAATGATACGAAAATATGGTACAAAAACATGGTATGAATATCATTACTCTAATTTAAAATATAATCTAATCCCATTTTTGTCCACAAACAAAGGGTTTAGCTTAGATTTTTTTTTTTTTTTTTAAAACTAAATTGTGGCTAATGACAACGTGAACGTAGTGTAGTTGCTAATTATTAGATATTTTTCACCAAATGCTTTGTGCTTGAGATCAACAATGGTTGGTACTGCATACAAATTTTCTACTTATCCAATATGTTTAGTTGCCAATGTCATCCCTTTGATTTTTATTTACATTTAACGCATGTGCACGAGTTATTTTTTCCGTCTCCTTTGTCCGTATCTAGCTAATTAAACAAAAAGAAGTTAACTTGCACAAACATCACATGGACTAATAAGGATTTGTGTGCATATATCACCTAAACTATGTTGTCATTTACCACAAAGATTTTGCTTTTAGTGCAGATGTAACGTCTCTCTTTTCAAAATTTCACCACTTCGAAACCCCCTAAACAATTTATATTATGTTGTAAACATTCATAGTTTAAGTGTGATTGTGTAAATCCTATATTAGATTTGATTCTAATTATCCTTTCTTATTGTATCTTGAATTCCTTGGGGATGAAGGAATATCTTCTCTCTTTTTATTACTATAAATAAAGGCACAATGTAGGAGGGATAACAATACACGTTCCTTTACACTTCTACAAACACATCTCTCTCTCTTTTTCTTCCCGCCTGCCCTCTTTAACCTTGTCAGATAAAATAGACCACACAAATAGCGATGCGTCGTATCCTCAAATCATCACACGGGCATCCACTAACCTGAAGCTTAGGTTCGATCTAAGGAATTGCATACCAAACATGTTCAATGGGAAAGCTTATTACTAAGCCTTCTTATGACAGGATTCGTTCCAATCCTCCTATTTTTCTATAACGGATTCAGGGGGACATTGTGGACCGATTCACCCTCCCTGCGAACCATTTAGATACTTTATGGTTTTGGTTGACACTTCCACATGTTGGTCACACGTATGCTTATTGTCCAGAAGGCACGACGCATTCTCCAAATTGTTGGCTTGGGTTATCAAGCTCAGGGCTCACCACCCTGATTATCCGATCAAATCTATTCGATTGGATAATATTGGAAAATTCACATCTAAAATTTTTGATGACTAGTGTATGTCGGTTGGGGTTGAAGTTGAACATCATGTACCCCATGTTCACACCCAGAATGGCCTGACAGAGGTTTTCATTAAGCGCTTACAAATGATTGCTCGATCGTTGGTCATACGTACCAAGCTCCCGATCGCTGCTTGGAGCCATGCAATATTGCACGCAACAAAGTTGGTTCACCTGAGGCCTGTTACGACACAACCATTTAGTGCCCTTTAGTTAGTTATCGCATCTGCGTGTTTTTGGTTGTGCAGTATATGTGCCGATCTCGCCGCCCTTACGTACAAAAATGGGGCTTCAGCGAAGGATAAGAATCTATGTCGGATATGATTCTCCTTCGATTATTTGTTACTTAGAACCTTTGACAGGCGATCTGTTTACCACTCGTTTCGCTGATTGTCACTTTTATGAGACAGTCTTCCTGTCGTTAAGGGGAGATAAGAGCCTCAACGTTCCTGAAGAACGATGCGAATTATCGTGGATGGCTCCCACTTTGTCTTATTTAGATCCCCGCACCACTCAGTCTGAAACTGAAGTGCACTGCATATTAGATCTGCAGAGCATAGCTCAGAGCATGCCAGATGCTTTCACCGATCTAGCGTGTGTGACAAGATCACATATTCCAGCTACGAATACGCCTGCAAAGATGGATGTACCAAATGTACGACATACTTCCTTCCCGGAGGCCTAGGACACCAATTCTGGTAATCCACGTACATTAGCGGCTAGCCAATTATTTGCCCTTACACAAAAGCGTGGTGACCCTTGGTTCAAAGGATTCACACCCCAGGAAGAAGAAACCCACGACACAAGGTCTTGAAGAGTTTACCGTGAATCTGATTATCGTTTACTTATTCTAATTGATAAGGAAATTTAAGTTTATGGAAGCGTCCTTGAAGAGACGAATCCTCATATCGAGAATCGTGAGATTTCAGTATATTATGTTAGCTTAGATGATGTGTGGCGTAGAAATGAGATGATTGTCGATGATGCATTAGCATATGCAGTAGCTACTGAGATCATGTTGAGCGATGACATTGAACCGTGTTCCGTTGATGAATGTCAACGTAGAACTGATTGATCAAACTGGAAAAAAGCAATCTAAGTTGAACTCGATTCGCTTGCGAAATGTAAAGTGTTTAGACTTGTAGCTTATACTCCTCCACATGTGAAGCCTGTTAGCTACAAGTGGGTTTTCGTTCGGAAGCGTAATGAGAAGAACAAAATTGTGTGTTATAAAGCTTGTCTTGTTGCGCAAGGCTTCTCACAACGTCCCGAGATTGACTATGACAAAACTTACTCACCCATTATGGATGTGATTACTTTTTGCTACCTTATTAGTTTGGTAGTTTCCGAAAAACTGGATATGCAGCTGATGGACGTAGTAACCGCGTATCTATATAGGGATCTTGATATGGAAATCTATATGAAAGTTCCCGAAGGACTTACATTGACTGGTTTAAATATTTCCAAATCTCGGAACATGCTCTCAATTCAGCTAAGGCATTCATTTTACGATTTGAAACAATCTGGAAGAATGTGGTATAACCGCCTGAGTGAGTATTTGACTAGTCAGGGATATGTGAACAACGAACTATGCCCTTGTGTGTTTATTAAGAAGTCACATTCCGGATTTGTGATTGTTGCAGTATATGTCGATGACATGAACCTTGAAGAGCTCACGAGAACTACCGCGCACCTGAAGTTAGAATTTGAGATGAAAAATCTAGGTAAGACTCAATACTGTCTCGATCTTGAGATAAAGCATTGTTCGGATGAAATTCTAGTACATCAATCGAACTACATCTAGAAGGTGTTGCGCCGTTTTAATGAGGATAAATTGAAGTTTTCGAGTACTTCTATGGTCGTTCGATCGCTAGATGCAAAATGAGATCCCTTCTATCCGAATAAGGATGATGAAGAGATTTTGGAGCCTGAAGTTCCTTAACTAAGTTTAATAGGCGCTTTATTGTACTTAGCTCGATGCACTAGACTTGACATCTCCTTTGCTATTAATCTTTTGGTAGAATACAGTAATACACCTATACGCAAACACTAGACTGGCATGAAAGATACCTTCCGTTACCTTAAGGGATTTGGGCTTGTTCTATCCCTATGAATCCTCAAATGGTGCCACACCCTATGCTTCTCGAGTTGATTCTCACCTTGTTGGTTATGCCGACACAGGATACTTGTCTGATCCGTACAAGGCGCGTTCTCAAACGAGTTAGGTCTTTACTGTTAAAGGCACCACAATCTCTTGGAGGTCAACTAAATATACCTTAGTTGCCACTTCATCTAACCATGCTGAAATTCTCACCTTACATGAAGCAACTCGGGAATGCTTTTGGTTAAGGGCAATAGTGGGCCATATTCGAAGCTCCTATGATTTTTATCCCATCGTTGATGTCTCGACGACGATCTTTGAAGACAACGCAGCATGCATCGAACAGCTCAAGAAGGGTTACATCAAAGGAGACAACACCAAGCACATTGCGCTGAAGTTCCTCTTTTCACATCAAGAACAAGAGCATCAGAAGATTGAATTCATGCGAATCCGTTCACAAGACAATTTGGCTGACCTCTTTACCAAATCACTGCCGAATGCGACGTTTCAGAAGCTTGTTCATGGAATTGGTATGCGTAAACTTTCTGAGTTTAACTTTGCTATTTCCCTTTGGAATTATGTCAAACTCAGGGGAAGTATCCTATAGATACTTGCTTGATCTTAATGTACTCTTTTTCTCTACGATTAGGAGCATTTTTCCCACTGGGTTTTTGCTACCTAACTAGGTTTTAACGAGGCACCCATCTTGGGCTGGTCATATCCCTGATGATGTCCCCGTAGATGTTTCTTTTGACTTTGCATTTCTCACACATTTTTCCTTAGACTATGGATTTTGTCCCTCCTCAGGTTTTTGCCATAGCCTTAGGGTTTTTTTAGTGAGACATACTACTTATGCAAGTTCCTACCTTATCGAGAATAAGTGTTATTCCTTAGAATCAGTGCCGACGAGTCGACTTCCTCAACTTCTGCATGATGTTAAATCTACCTTTAGTATTTACACACTCAAAGGGGAGTGTTGTAAACATTCATGGTTTAAGTGTGATTGTGTAAACCCTATATTAGATTTGATTCTAGTTATCCTTTCTTATTGTATCTTGTATTCCTTGGGGATGAAGGAATATCTTCTCTCCTTTTACTACTATAAATAAAGGCACAATGTTGGAGGGATAACAACACACATTCCCCAACAATTCTACAAACACATCTCTCTCTCTCTCTCTCTTCTCCTTATCGCCGGCCCTCTTTAACCTTGTCAGATAAAATAGACCGCAACATATTGTAAATTATTGGTATAGGTATATATTATTGTTTAAACCCTAGCCAAGCATTGTAAGTTGTAACAATGAAATTCTTGGAAGTTGTTTGCTTATTTGGATCACAGCAACGAGAGCATTAGATTTGCAAATCTCTATCAAGTTTAATACAACCCTAATCCAAGTCTTAATCACGTTATTAACAATGCAACGCAGGATTTAAGACAAAGACTCCCATGCTTATAATTTTCTAAGTTAAAATCATTGCAGCCATGGGATTTAAATTACCAGGTACAAGAACACACTAGCCTTCCGAAGGATAAGGCAAAATCGATGAGGTAATTGCCTTATCACTTTGCAAAGGACAAAAATTAGCCTCATGTTCGAATTTTTTTTTTTTTTTGAACAAACAATATTATCTACATCAGAAGAAGGGAGTGGGTTTAGCCTCACAATGGGCTAGCAATAATGTTGTTCAAATTCGCCTTTGGCAAAAATCGAACTTAAGACATTTCACTTACTAGTGAAAAGGAATACCATTAAACTGTAGTATTAAGTGACAAGATGCTCTAATTAGTACAATGATATCACTGTTCCTAACGTCGGAAGAGATTTGTAGTTTGAATTCCCCATCAATAGATAAAAAAAAGCAACATTTTGATTTTGGCCCCTATAGCTTGGGATTCTTGTAATTTGAAGAAAATGACTTAATCAATCACATATCCGAAGAAATCAAAAAACCATTGGGAAGGCTTGCCCTTATTTTTTTGGAGAAAAGATCGATAGATTTCATTAAAAGCCCAAATGGACAACAACACGGTTACATATTAGCCTTCTCAAATAGAAGGTCTGAAATGAGGTTTTTTTTTTTTTTTTTTTTTTTTTTTTTTTTTTGGGAGAAAAGATCGATAGATTTCATTAAAAGTCCAAATGGACAACAACAAGATGGGGCAGCACGTGCTAGGCGATGAGCAAGGCCATTGGTTTGATGACAAACATGGGTATAAGAAACTCCAGTGACTGAAGCCAACAAAGTTGTTGCGTCTTTGATAATATGCCCAATCATTGACATATTAGGAGAAGGATCACGAAGGCTAGCGAGTTATATGGATCAAAAAGTAACTTTCCCCTTGTTTGTTTCTCCTTGCGCCTTCGTCTTTTGGCTTTAGAACTAGCTTAGCTCAGTCTTGTTTAGTAAATAAATATTCAATGAGTCAGTATCCTTAGTTTAAGTTCCTTACGACTATTGTTAATTCTCTTCGGTGAGCCTAAAGCATAGGAGGATAAATTGGCTTCTGGAGTTACAAAACATGCCTCTCACTTGTTATTTCGTGAAAAACGTAACGCACTTAAGTTAAAATACAACAATTGTTTAACTAGGTAGGTTAAATTTGGACAAATGAACCTATAAAAACCAAATTGAAACATTGGAGCAGCCCATTAATAATTTTCTGACAAAAGCCCGCCGCCCGGCCCAATGTCACAGACACTCTGGCGGGTACCAAGAAACAGTACAGCCCACGTATCCAATTCCTCATCCGCACACGTTCACCTCCTGAACCTCTCTCTCTCTGCGAAGGTCAATCATTTTCTAGGGTTTGTGAGCTGAAGCTTCATACCTGAGCCAACAGGGAAGATGTCGAATGTGGGAACTTCGAAGGGACTTCTGGAGATCGGAAAATTTGGCCTGTACGTCTCCATCCCCATCGTTCTTATGTACTCCTTCGCCAACAACTCCAAGAATCTCCAGAGATTCATGGGCAATGTAATCTCTCTATTTCTCTTTACACACACACACTGATGTTGTGTTAATTTATTTTTTTCGATGTATAAAATGGAATAATTTTTAGATGCTGAAAGAATCTGGTTGAAATCTGAATTGGGTTTATTGGATTATAACGTTGTAGTGTTATTAAATTGAATGATTCAAAGTTGAGATGATAGTAAATCTGAAATTTCACAATGATTAAGTTAGAAATTATTACATAGCGAGAGGCTTGGTGAAATTTCACGTGGGTTTATTAATTTAACCATGTTTTAGAGGCAATCAATGTATGGGTTTAATTGTGTTGTTATGGGGTGCAGCATTCGTATGTAGTATATCCACCAGAGGCACCGAGACCTCCGTCACCGGAGGAAATGAGGGAGATGGCACGAGAGCTAGCTCGGAACAAGGCTGGCCGTTGAGGCTTTTGCTGCCTCTGTCGTAACTTGTAAGTGCCTTGCTGCTATATAGAAATGCTATATTTGTATTTGGATTTGTGTTTAAATAAATGGCGAGGCAGAGGGCTTAGTAAGTGGATTAGCTGTTCGAATACACGTATGAACTTGTAATGTTTGTGATGGGGTTTGGCCTCCTCCGTTTCGGTTTGAAAAATATGAAACTTGAATGAGCTTTGTGACTGGGGATGCCATGTAATACCGTAACTACTTGTTGCTTTCAATGATTTGATTTCGTTTATTGGCGATGTTATCGGCCAAGTAACTGTGCTGAGGTTGAATGTAGTTTCAGATGGTTGGACTTGTCTCTCCTTTACTGTTGTGTTGATTCCATGCTTTACTGCTCTGATCCATTGGGATTAATTGTTTTTGTGGACTTGCAAACTCGAGCCATTGCTGCATTTTTCATTCAAATGCCCTACAATCGCCGGGAAAACCTTTCTCCGGCCTGTAAATTGGGGTTGAGGGAGTTGAAGAGCTAATTCCTCTGGGTTTCTAATTAGCCGGGTGGCCATCTGAAGGGCTAAACCGGAAACCAGAGGCCGTTATGGATGCTATAACAAAAATTCATAAGAAAATTCAACCAAAAAAAATTCGTAAGAAAATATCTCCAGTAATCTTCTTCATCTTAATTGGATTTGGGCTTTTGAATGTGTGCTGCAGCTCTCTTTCCCTGTCCCAGTTCATGAACTGAAAGTCCGCCGGACTGATGGCCGTCGCAGAAATGGGAGTGCTAGCAATCTTTGCACTAATCTTTGCAAAAACAACTTTAATGCTTTTGGCTAGGAATTAATGATGAAAAATAGAGAATATAATTTCAAAACAAATGCTAGGGGCAGAGCCGGCCCTGAGGGAGTGCAAGAGGTGCACCCGCACAGCCCTCGATTTTGAAGGGCCCAAAATTTTTAACGTTACACAATTTATATAGGTTATATATGTTGTGGACTACAATAGGTTATAGAAGTTGTTGTGGACTACAATAACAAAGTCAGCTCTTAGAGCAAATGGTGTTTCTTTGTTAAGTTTCACGCGAGGTTCTTTTTCGTGCGTATTTATAATAAAGAAGGAAAATTTGATACAGCAACGCCAAATGTTTCGAAAACAGGGCCTCGTATGGCTTAAAAATCTATGACCTCTTTGTGCTGAAATAATTTTAAAATGAAAAGACAGCTGAAGAATTGATGTGTAGCTTCAGTTCGCGATAAATTTTTTCTTAGTTAAAATTTCCGGCCCTGCTAGAGAGGCTTGGTCAAAAGTGGCATTTTCTATAGATACGATGTCACCTCATGTTTTTGACATAATGTTTTCATAATGTTAGCACAAGAATTGATGCTAAACTTTGATGTGTCAGAAAGTTTATGGAGAGAAGAAAATTTTCGTTGTGTGCGAAATACGGATGGTTTGACTTTTACTTCAATTTTTATTTTATTTTTTATACAAGCGATATTGGAAGAGAAAGAACTTAAACTCAATATTTTGAATATACAAGTGAATTTTCTTAACTATTCAGATCTAAACTCTTACCTTTTGTATTTTTGGTTACATACGTAAGTTGCATGTATTATTGTCTCACCTTTATATCACATCTGTAATTACAATGGCATAAAATCAACAACTACATGTTCAACAACCTTCCTCAAGTACGTGGAAATTTCCTGATCTTTCGTACAATTCCACGGTCAAATGAACCGTGGTTTACAAGTCGAAAACACAAATTTCCTGGGAAAAAAAAAAAAAACACACACACACACACGCACGCAACAAGAGAGAAAAAACTAAAGAAACTCTGAGTTTTCCACACCGCGTCTGAATTAAGTAATTTAAAATTAATAACCAATATTCAATAAATGGTGAGTGACAGCCACAGAAAGAAGCCTTGACTTGCTTAAGTCTTCCTCCCTGCAGCGATAGCAATAGGCTAATAGACTGATAACAATGGCAATAGCAAATTAGCAAGTGCTATTTTCCAACCGGAGCAAATCTTTGATCGCTTTAACCCCAACTTTTCCAAGTGTAAATATGATGATGCACTTCTCTTGTGACAGGTACCTAATTCTCATTGCTTTTTCTGGGTTTCTCATGTTTTAATATACTTGTGCTTATTTTTCTTGCTTATTTCTATCCGAATTAGTTATAAGTACATGCAAGTTCTCTCGTTACCCCGACCTGTTTGATAACTGTTTCGTTTACCAGTTTGAAACTGAAAGTATTTCGTTTGCCAGTGTTACAATGTTCATCTTCTGGACCAGTTGGATTGTCCACTTTCCTTCCGTTTACATGTTCCGGCCAACGGATTAGTGGCCAAAACTAAAGCTGAGATATTTCCTTATGATTTTCTCAGCTTTTTAACCAGGCACTTTCATTGTGATTGAACTCTTAAACTTGTAAATTTTTTTCGATTAGCAGAATTTCAAAATTCAAAGGTTTCCGTGTGAAAAGGTGTGACTTGTTCGTTGCGATTTGGATTGCGGTTTATTTTTCAACTTTAAAAAGTAATTTATCCTTGACCAACTAGAATGTTGATTGGTACAAATTCTTGGTATTTTTGTGTGTTTTTCGTGTGCAGGACAAGTATGCTTCGGTAGTTGTAGCCTTCATCTCATAAGCGATCGTGTTTCTGTTCGAATAAAGGATTTGGCGTAGAGTATGACGATGGCGTTGGAACTTATACCTATTGGTACCATCTTGGCTGTGCTAACGAACCAGGTCATTAAAACAGCCAACGCTGCGAAAGATGTTCTCGAAAAGGAGAGTTTCAAGGTCCTTTCGAACCACTTGCTTGACATTGGATCGGTTTTGAAAGAACTACAGCATCAAGAATTGAATGATTCACAAGCTGCAAGGCTTGCTTTGGGGTCCCTCGAAACAGATGTTAAAAGGGCTAATAATCTGGTTGACAAGTACAAAAACCGAGCACGTTTCTACTTGCTTGTCAAGTGCAGGCACATTGTCAAGGAGGTACAAGACGTTACCAGGGATATTGGAAGGTCTTTGGCTGCTCTCTCCCTTGCAAGCAACGATGTCTTATTGGGGATATCTGATCAGGTGAATAGGTTACAGAATGAGATGCAAAGAGT
The DNA here is from genome assembly GCF_963583255.1 of Pyrus communis. Classification (NCBI taxonomy): domain Eukaryota; kingdom Viridiplantae; phylum Streptophyta; class Magnoliopsida; order Rosales; family Rosaceae; genus Pyrus; species Pyrus communis. Next base: position 16,583,029 of record NC_084808.1, read on the forward strand.
GGAAATCGAGGCTTCACAGTCTCAGCTCCGAGTTTTCGACAAGCTAAAACAAGGTCTTGATGATCAGACCCTTGGCCCAGGTTTTGCAAACGACATGCTTGCAGAAATAGCAATGGCAGTTGGGGTGCCTTTAGAGCCCTCGGAGATAAGCAAAGAGCTTGCAGATTTCCGAAAGGAGAAAGAAGAAGCTACCAGCAGGAAAGAAAGAGCTGAAGTTTTCTTCTTAGATCAGATTATTGAGTTGCTCTCTCGAGCTGATGCTGCGAGGGATTATGAAGAAGTCAAGAAGCAATACAAGCAACGGGTGCAGGCCATAGAGGGGTATGATCCGAGTGAAGAATATATTCCACCACTTAAGCCTTTTAAATGCTGTATTAGAAAAACTGTGATGGCTGAACCAGTCAGTCTTTGCACTGGTACTACATGTGAGAGAGCCGCTATCATAGCTTGGTTTGAAAGTGGCGAGAGAACTGACCCCGAAACTCTTGAGGTTCTTCAAGATACTTCGTGGAGGTGTAACATCCCACTGAGACAATCAATAGAAGAGTGGAGAGAGCTAAATTATTGTCTCAAGATCCGATCTGCCAAGGCAAAGTTGTTATCAGGCGTTGAGACGTCAATGTTAGAGGCCTTAAGCCAAATGCAAGATCTTATGACAGAGAATTCTATTAACAAGGACTGGATCGCCATTGAAGGACTCACCGATATTATAATCTCCGTCCTCGGAAATTCTCACAACAGAGAAGTGAAGAGGAAGATTTTGATCACCTTAAAGGATATTGTCGAAGGGCATGCAAGAAACAAGGTAAGCATCTTTGATACTCCTTGTATATATGGAAAACAACTAAAAGAAAGTGAAAGCTGAAAATAAAAAAGAATACTAGAAATCGAATGCCCTTCCTTTAATTCATCTAATTTTTCCTCCCACTCTTCTGATTTTTGAAGTATACAATCTATTATTTCAGAGTTGGACAAAGTTATGAATTGTTCTCTTTTACGGCCTGAAAATATATGAAATGTTTTGCTGTATTCTAAATCTTTTTTGATCAATTCGTTTAGGAGAAAGTGGTTGAATCCCAGGGGTGGGATCACATCATTCCCTGCTTAGGCCGCGACGCAAGCATCTCGAAGGCTGCAATTGAGTTGCTATATGAATTGTTGCAGGACAGAACTGGTTGGAATGTGCCTGTATGCAGGAAACTCTCTCAACAATGCAGTACAATTCTTTTCCTTGTTTACACCCTTTTAAAGGGAACTGTGAGGGAGTCAGCTGAGATTGCAGAGAAAATCTTGCTGAAACTTTTCGACATAGATGAGGAAAACATTTATTGTGCAGCTAAATCTGGCTGGTATAAGCCACTTGTTGATCGCATAGTTCAAGGTAAGACGATTCATCTCCTAGGACCTATATAACATCTTCTTTATATTCTATTCCTTCAATCACATACAAAAAAAGAAAAGATTTGGATGTAATAAATCTGTTTTTCTGAATTGCCTTTTTTCATTTTACGATGGATTACTGATGCATTTTATCATTCTAGGGCCGGAAACTTCAAGGTTATCAATGGTGAAAACACTAGTTAACATGGAATTGGTAGACTCAAATTTGAAGCTTCTTGGTGAGGAAGGGATTATACCTCCTTTGCTCGAAATGGTGTCTGGAAATATTGAATCAAAACAATTGTCCTTATCCGCCTTGGCTAAACTATCAGGTTGCAGTGCCAACAAAGAACTGATAGCTGCTTCTGGTGGGGTTAATCTTGTTCTAAAGCTAGCTTTCACTCCCCATGTATGCCCAATCATTGCTGTTAAATGTTATGAAATCCTGGAGAAATTTACATCTGACACGGATGGGGCTAAATTCTTTGTTGATGAAAATGGTTGTCAACTAGAGTTAGAGCCAATTGTCACCAGTTTGACTGCATTACAACAGAATCCCAACTTGGCCTACAATGTCCGGAGGCCTGCCTTGTTCTCACTTCTTGGAATCTGCAAGTTTGATGCAGGGCTGATAAAAAAGGTTGTTCTCACTGCCAATGCCATATCTCTAGTCCTTCCTCTACTTGATCACTCTGACTCAGAGATTCGGGAGATTGCCATAAATTTGCTTTTCCTCTTCTCACAGCATGAGCCTGAGGGGGTCGTGGAATACCTTCTCAAGCCAAGAAGGCTGGAGGCTTTAGTGGGGTTCCTTGAGAATGATGACAAGGATGATGCACAGATGGCTGCTGCTGGATTATTGGCAAATCTGCCAAAATCTGAAAGATTACTAACTAAGAAGTTAATCGAACTGGATGGACATACTGCAATCATAAACATTTTAAGAACAGGGACTATGAAGGCAAAAGAAAATGCTCTAAGTGCTCTTTTCAGGTTTACGGATCCCACAAACCTGGAATCGCAGCGTAAGCTGGTTGAAGGAGGAGCATACCCTTTGCTCGTAAACTTTCTCAGGTCCAGCTCAGTGACTGCAAAGGCGTGGGCTGCAGCTCTGATTGGTAATCTTTCCACAAGCACTCCAAAGCTCACCATGGTCTCCAAACCCTCCGGCTGCTGGTCATGTTTCAAGCCATCCGGCACTCCACTATGCTCAGCACACGGTGGTATCTGCAGTGTGACTTCCACATTCTGTCTTTTGGAAGCGAAAGCTTTGCCTGACTTGGTAAGGCTCTTATCGGGAGAGGTCTATGAAACTGCCATCGAAGCAATTCAAACTCTTTCGACATTGGTTCTCGAAACCTCTCCTCAAAGAGGAGCCAGTGTCTTGCATGACGCTGATGCCATAAAGCCGACGTTGGAGGTATTATCTTGGGGAACGGATTCTCTGCAAGAAGAGGCATTGAGTCTTCTCGAAAAGGTTTTCATGTCGAAGGAAATGGTTGAGGTGTATGGATCAGCAGCTAGATTACGTCTTGCTGGACTAACTAGCAGGAAGATTCATGAGGATGGCCGCCATAGGAGGAAGGCTTCCAGGGTTTTGTCACTCCTTGAACGTTATTCGAAATCATCAACTTCTATTATTCCGGGAATGATGTAAGGCTAAAAAATTTTGGTTACCAGATCAGAAGAACAAATGTACTTCAATTCTGTTTGGGATTATACCGGGATAGAGTTGGAAAATTTAGTGCATCAATTGTCACTCTTATTAAAACATTCATCAATTGTCCCTCTTTGTACTCCCGTCGAATCTACCTTTCACTTACAAATAAAAAGAAACAGCATTTGACCGTGATACTAAGTGCGTTTTACTCCGCTTTGGATGAGTAAATATTCTGGACAGCCTAAAAGTTTTAGCCCTCTGAGAAGAGGATCTCTAACTATGTAAGTGCTTCCGTGAATGTTTAGCCAAACGAAAATAATGTATAGATGGCTGCTGTTGCTGGATAATTATATAACTAAATTTCAGTATAAGGAATTTGTGCCTTAGAAGTAAGAACTAAAAATTGGAGGGTAAGGACCGGACCCTTTTGAAAATACAGCAGCGCGGGATGGGGCGGATCATGCAAAAATTGAAATAAGAACCGGACCTAATCCGGTTTGTTTCAAATGGGCCGGTTCCTAGGGGGCTCGCGGGTACATTTGCTATTCCTTCCCTATCAAATTTTCCAAAACAACCAATTCACCGAAATCTCAAAACCCAATCATAATTTACACAATACACACCAAGTCAATCTCCTCATGAAAAACCTTCAAAGTAACTAACTTTAATAAAATTAAATTAAATTAAAATTTAGACAACCCAAATGACTAATTTCCCAAGATTGCTTTACAATATAACAACCTAATAGATCAAAATCCAAAACAGTGATGGCATGCATGGAAAAATAACAAATTCCCTTTCTGGATCTTTTTTTATTTTTTATTTTTTTACTTAGAATCCCCCACAAACAGCTCGAAATCAAAAAACAAACCAGAAATATAGCACCAATGGAAGGCCTCGAGTGGCAGACACACGTCAACCTCCATAACTGGGCAAGCTTCGAAATTTTTCTCCTAGTCGTGAGGACGCCGATCTCCTTCTTCATGAGGCCGTCTAGGGAGGCGGTGATGTCCTAGTCCTTGATCATCTTTGCCAAAACCCTGTTGGCGTCCTTGCAGCGAACATCGCGTATGGACCGACGAAGAAGCTGAAGTCACGATGGCGAAGAACGGTGGTAGGCGAAGTCCTTAGAGAGACCTCGAGATCGATGCTCGAGTTGCAAATTCAAGAGAGGCGAGTCCACTAACTCAACTTGGGAAATCGAGAGAGGAGAGACCGAGAGTAAGAGATGTGTTATAAATCAATGGTGAAGAGTTAATCTCTATATAATGGACGGTACCAACGATTCGGCTAGGGGTCATTTTTTCATAAATTTGCCCACCCCCGTTTGGAGTTTACAAAATTTGTACCCGCCACGTACCTACCCCAAACTAACTAGACCCGCCTCGTCCCGCGGTTTCTAGACCCATTTGCCCACCCCTAGTAGGAATGCCTAGAAATTTGACGGTAAGTAAATGCTCTTAATCACTTGCAGACGGAGATTTATCATAGTGACGAAAAAATTATGTATATGCACCCTGTTACAAGTTTGATCCCTACCGATTTCTCTCTCTCAACGACTAATAATTTAATTTACTAACGCTATCATTTATTAAAAATTACTCTTAACTACTTGAGCAACAAACTCCTTACGGGTTAATTACAATAACACTCCCTAAGGTTTGTCGAGTTTAACTACTTGAGCAACAGGCTCTTTACAAGTTAATTACACTAACACTCCCTGATATTTATTGAGTTTTCACAAACCCCATCATGTTTGAGACATTACATTAACATCCCTTGATGTTTTAGTTTTCTTACAGATAATCCTATTTAGCCAAATTTCATATAAAAAAAATTCTTAAAGACAAATTTACCCTTATAATTAATTACTTGTAATTAATTAATTTCTTAAGAGTAAATTGTAGCAATGGTTCCTTAACTTTAACTCAATTGGAGCAATGATCCCTCAACCAAAAATCCATTACCATTGGTCCCTCAACTCATCAAAACGTGCAGCTATGGTCCCTCAACTAAAAATTCATTATCATTGGTCCCTTAATTTTAATCCAACTAGAGAAATGGTCCCTCAACCTTAACCCCAATTGGAGCAATGATCCTTCAACTTTAACCCAATTGTAGCAACGATCCTTCCAGCATAACTCATTTTGACAAAATTCTGACGAAGTTGACGAAAATGACCATAGCTACATGTTTTGATGAGTTGAGGGACCCCAATTATAGCAATGGTCCTTCCAACATAACTTATTTTGACAAAATTTTGACGAAGTTGACGAAAAGAACCATAGCTACATATTTTGATGAGTTAAGGGAGTAATGGTAATGGATTTTTAGTTGAGGGACCATTCCTCCAATTTGATTAAAATTGAGGGACTATTGCTACAATTTACTCATTTATTAAAGATGATTTTCTTGACACATATGAAGATACTGATCTTCAAAGTGAATGAATGGTCTCAAATATGTTTATCTAATAAAATATGGTCACATCTTCATTTAAAGAGGAATAATTGCTTACATTTAAGGATTGGGGAAAATTTTAAATGTTATATGAATTTATATAATTTTATCAATTTGTCATATGAATTAAAATCTTAAGCAATTCGTCATATCAAATTTCTGAAATCATAAATTTATTATATGTCATTAACTCCATTAGCTTTTCCATCCAAAATAAGTCGTGTACATGTCTTGCATATGAATTGTGTTTTGGGATATTTAGGACTTCAACTCTTCACTCCCCTTCTAAAACGTTGCCTTGGCCAAAACAAAAATATAAGGTTTCTACAAACTAAAAATATAAATGATTATGTAATGGGAAAATATTTTTTATTCTAAAACAAAAACGAAACTTAGTATAAAGACATAATATAAATATTTTTGACTGAGTTTCTATCCAACAATATAGTCTTCAAATATATATCACATGTTCTTGAAGTATGGTTGTCCTCTAAAACGATTGAAATATCAGAGTTACATTGTTTTTACAAAGTTATTGCTCATGGTAAACAATGAAGTAAAATGAAAATGAGGTCAAATGTTCGAAATAACCCAAAACACAGGAGATGTGCAAGTATTTTGGATGGAAAACATAATGCTACTAGAATGAAATACAAATCACTTAAAATTTTAATTCATATGACAAATTCAAAAAAGTGTATAAGTTCGTATGACATTTAAAAAATTATCCTTAAATTATCCATTGTTTATTTTGCACATGCCATCACTTGTTTTGAAAACTTCTACCTGTTATCTATACTAATTATTAAGAAAACCTCTCTCTTATCACAAAGAAAAAAATCAACTCCCCACCTCCTTTAGGAAATAAGTAAATAAGCTTCATAACTTCATTTACCAAATAAAGAATAAACATTCACGATTTCTCTTACGTTGATAAGTTATTGTACTGGAAAATTGGTTCCACACTTTCTTAATTTGCACTTACACTGTGTGTGCCCAATTGTTAGTACTGTTTAAGAAACATGTGTGCAGTTGGTAGCCTCTCTCTCTCTCTCTCTCTCTCACCCTCCTTCATCAACATCTTAAACTCTCCTTGATCTTTGTTTATTTGTATACTTTGTTATCTGATTTGGTTAAGCATTTCTAAGAAGGTAAACTACAGTTTTTGAAAACATTAAGTCATCGTCTTTCTGCCCTGCAAGCAAACTCCTATATATCCCATTTTGGTCAACAACCTTACATCCCTAGAGTCGTAGAATATATAGGTAATGTACGTCGCGAAGAAGTGGAAATTACCCTTGTTTGGTTGAACATTGCTTTGCTTCTAAAATAAATGATAAAGGAATGGGTCATGAATTTAGTAGAAATTCCCTATAATATAACTAACTAGTTTAGCTAGGCACTTAACTCCTTCCTGAAATTAAAAAGTTATGTAATCCTAAAAGTATATAAAATACATGGTCAAGCTACCTAACTCATTGGTTAGGTTATTTGTGAAACCAGGAGTTTAAGTACATTTTTCTCCTGTCCTTTTGGAATACCACTTGAAAAAAAATCCAAAACCAGTTAGAGAGAAAAAATGAAGAAAATAAATTTGTCATCATGCCTTTCTTTTGGCCTTGGCGTTGCTAGCAATCCTTCTTTGGTCAGTTCTCTCTGTTTCATTCCTCTTACTTTTAGGGTTATCGTGAAACTTTAGTTGTCGAAGCAGTTGACATCTTTTGGCTGACACACTAAAGCAAGTTGAGGTTCTACCATAAAACTTATTGGTAATATGGATAGTAGCCTAATTGCTTATAACATGCAAGGTCCCTTCTCCCATCAATGTAGGATTCATTTTTAACATGCCTCCTCAAGTATGGCGACTTTTCAAACTTAACACGTGGACAACAAAAATGGGCAGATGCGGAGCATGTGTGACCATTAGGCTTCACATGCCTAATACGTGGACAATACAAATGAGGCTTCACACGCAGGACAACCTGCTATGCAAATGAGGCTTCACCTTAAAACCAAATTGGCAATATAAAGTAACCAAACTAATTATAAACACATGCAAGACTCCTCCTCCTATCAATGGGGATTTATTATCAACATGCACATAACTAATATAAGGTTTTGGCTTAACTTGTCACCTGATATGAGTTTGGAGATGCAAGACATGGGGTTCACCTTAAGCTAATGCCACTATATATGTATTTAACTGGTATGGTTCCATGGCTTTCTTTTGGTGGCCGGAGGATGTGGATCGGTGACATATTACTAGTTTGATTAATTTTTTATTTTATTTTTTATATATAATAATTTTCATAAAATCTCTAGGATTGCGTTGGTTTTGGTTTTTATCTTAGGGGAATTTTTTCATTTTAATTTTGTCGTGGTGCACTGAAACTCTTTCAAATCTATGTGTAAAAAGGATGGATTTGTAATTGAACTGACGAATCTACTTCACCTGGTGTCATGGGATCGTGGCATATGTGATGCGATTAGACCATGGACATCGTACTTTATGTCTAATGTGAGTTGACAGTTTTATTTTTATGTGATTTTTGTATAACATGAGATTTAACGATTCTATTATGAGCTCAGTTTTCAACGAAATGTTTAAAGTCTACTTATTACTTTGTAATTTGTCACGTTTTATTATAATTTTTTAATGCATAAGACATATTTCAATTCTTTGTATGTATCCAGCTAAGTTTGCTCAACAAACAGAAAAATCGATTTGAATTTTAAGGTTTACGTCTAAAGGCTGGCATAACTAAACATTTAAAATTGTTTAGTCCAAGTTTGACCGAATACTGTTTGGCTAATATGTAGAGGGGCAAGTTGTGTGAATGTCAAAACCCTGAAGGCCTTCCATAAAATAAATAAATAATTGAAAAAGCTTAAAGGTTTGGGAATATTTATGGAGAGTATTTTTGCTCAACCCTGAGTGATGGTGAGCATTACTATCATATTAATAATTGTTAGATGAGTGTAATTTAATTTATGTGCTACGTAAAGTTCGAAATTTATATTCATTGATTCATCGTCAGTTAATACGATAATAGGCACTAACACCACTTAACTTCTAGTATTACAGCCTAGCGGTAAACCTTTTCATTTGTAAGTTAAATGTATCAAGTTTAACTCGTATAGATGACAAGGACATATTATATATTTACGTATAATTCAATACCAAGTTAATGACTAACTCATTGTATGGTCTAATCCAATCCTCATTTGCCATAGAGTAAAATATCTCCCTCCCACTTACGATGGAATATCGTTTCTATCAGAATGAATCTCATTTATAGTTTAAACTGCCACTTCAGGGCGGTGCATGCTGCCAAATTTATGTCCCATGATAAGATTAGAGTCTTTTCAAGGACACCGATGCTTATATGGAGGGAAAGCAAAGGTAGACTAATATATAACTATATATGATCTTGATCATCTTCTTAGGTAAAAAGAGGTGCCATTAGGTCCCCACAACATATGAACTCGATCAAGTTAACCTGGATATAAAATATCACCGATTGTGACAGAAATTAAACACTAAGAATAAGACAACAATATATACCCGAACTGGGCTAGCAAAATGCCACAACAAACAACCAAATTAAGAAGAAAATATTATGATCATTTCGTGCAAGTTTTAGTTAATTTCTTGTCTACCATCACTAACATAAACAAAAATAGGCAAAAGTAGGGCCAACTTTATGTGCTTGCATGTCCCAAACCCTAATTCTTATGCATACGTATGCACGTATACCTACCCAGCTGCCATATTATTTTTTTCAACACGTAATTACAAGAGCAAGCGGGAATTGGTCTCTGGGTTGGATGATTTTTGGTGAGAAGTTTTGTGCATTAAATTAGAGATGAAATGGTTAAAGTTTGTTGAGTAAACCTGTAAAAAAAATGATAATACTTAGATATTCACTAGTGAGTACTCTATATACTCACTTTTTAATTCGACCCAATGAAAAAATGTGAAGTGTTTTTTGCTCTTTACAGACGAGAAAAATTGTTGACACGTCATTTAAAAAAAAACAATAAAAATGTTAAAATATTATTAGACAATATCAAAAGGTAAGTACTCACTAGTATGTAGCCAAGCATTACCATACAAAAGTAAAGAGAAGGGGAGAGATCAATGACTTTTGTAGTATCCCACATCGATCGTATTTCTGAGAAAAGAAAAATTTTAATATTGAGGTCTTTTGTGATAAACCCCACATGGATTGTACATGTGGTAATTAACAAGTTTGAGACAATAAATGTAATACCCTGAAAATTTAAAATATATGAATATGTAAAGAAAATCGAAAATAGATCGATTTATGGTTATGAAAATTTAATCAATAAATTTTAAAATTTTGTTACTGAAAATTATTATAATTTACATCGTAAAATTTATTGATAAGTGAAAAAGATGAAAATGGCCCTATTGTATTAAACGGGATTCTTCGTGGACATATTTGATCCTTTCATGATTTTTCAGATTTCTTTACATATTTGGATAATACTCATTGATACGAATGCGTGGGCTTAAACAGAATGTAATTTGGAATTATAATGAAATTAGAGACATTTTAGTTTAAAAAAAAAAAAAAAAAAAAAAAGAAAGAAGAAGTTGCCAGATGGCAGCAAGAGAAAGGGGGAAAAGAGAGAGAAAGGGAGAGAAAGGGAGACGGATGACCAATCAGGAAGGGAGGGAAGGTGGGGAAAGGAAGGAGAGGAGGAATAGGGAACCGGATTCCCATTTGACCCGCCGACCTGACCCGGCCGTATCTCTCTCATCCGACTTCCGTTTTGGGTGATCTTGGTGTCTATGGAAAGCTCTCGGCGAGCCCAACGTCCCTTTGGTGTTAGATTTCTAAATTTCTAACCCAACTTTACAAATCGAAGCCACAAAGTTCCGGTTTGTCCAACAGTTTTCACCTTTTTCGAGTGATTCCGACAACGATTACCGTCGATTCCCACCACCAATAGACTCCCCTTAATCCCAGGAGAAAGGCCCACGCATTGGTTGTAGCATCGGAGTTCGTTTTGGCATTGAATCAAGAACACCTATTTCTAAGGTTTCTGATGGTGCGAGGCCAATTTCAAGTGCTTCCCAGCTGAATTGAACTTTATCCCCTCATTAAGTTCTAACTGTCTGTAAAATTTGGTAATTTTTAGAGTTAGTCCGAAAAACTGGATTTCCGGCAAGTCAAGGCGATTTCCGACGTCTTTCCGGCCGAATTGGACTTTGGCCCAAGTATGAAAGTTGTTCCCCTTGTTGTGTTCTACAAATCTGTAAAATTTGGTAATTTTTGGAGTTCGTCAGAAAATTGGGTTTCCGTTCGCCGGAAACCGCCACTTGCGACGGCTCGTGGCCAGTGAGCCGATGCTGCCTTTTTACGCAGATTTCAATATTCTGAATTCGTTTTTGGGTATCCATTTGATGTGTTTCAATTGCTAAATAAGGTATTGAATATTTCCTCCACTTGAATATTTTAGGAAATGGATTAAAAATGAAAGGTGAACTACAAATGGTTTGATCCCTATTGAGGGTACGTAGGCAGTCTAAGGAGAAGTTAGATGCAGCCATAAAATAACTGAGATTAATCTTTTGTTGAAAATTTGTCTAAGAAAAGGAATTGGGTGATTAATTTAAAAATAAATCTTAGGGTTTAATTTCTTTGGACCTACCATAATAATTATCTTCCGAATTAAGAAATTGGGTCATTACAATATCGGTGTTGTTGGAAGTGAACCTTTGGTCCGCATCTCATTCTACATAACTTATAGGAAGGTCAAACGTCGCAATTACTTCTTCCGTGTATCTGCCACCAGCCTTCAAACTCAAAGCCATCGGGGCATCCTCCTATTCACACATGATGGTATGTATATACGACTAGCCTTATATTTATTGATAAATTCATATTTACATTAACGAGTATAGTTATTATATTTGTTGAATTTGATCCACGTACCGACGTAGTTATTAATGAGTATATAAACGTAAAATATTTACGTGTATTATTCAACATTTAAAAAAAAAAAAAGTATAGTGAAAAATTCAGCAATTATTTAAAATGTTAAACTTTTTTTTTATCTTAAATATTTATTTAGTATGTTTATTTTCAATAATATATGTTGAGAGTACATGAATTTTATATGAGAGCAATCATGTTTAGTTTAAAAAACACATGGATTTCAAAATCATTTAAAAGTGTACGAAAAGTAGGAGTATTTTAGTGGTTCAGTGTAATTTGCCGCTAATTAATCTAGCATCAATATTGCCTCCCATTTAAACGACTGGTCTATTAGTAGACCAAAACGAGAGAGGTCTTATCACAAAAGTCTGAGTACAATTAGCAGAGAAACTACTTAACACACCTCTTTATGTGACACCACTCTTTTTGACTCTTTAGCTGACCATATGGGAGTTAGATTCTCTGCTCTCTAGTTTTCTATGTTCTCTTGTTTGTATGGTTACGGTTAAGCTACGTCAATATTTTATATTACTATTCATTTTTGTCTTATTATCTCTATAAAAAAACAATATAAAATGTTGACCTGGCTTAACCGTGACCACATAAAACAGGAGGAGGATACGGGAGGACACGAGAAGTGGAAGGGCAGAAAATCTACCTTTGACCATATGTTCATCCAATTTCACTTTAATAAATTTTTTCTTTTTTCAATCCGAACAATGTAAGCTTTCATATATACAATTTGAATGATCATGGTCAGGGTCATTCACAGCTGGTACTGATGTATATTTAAACTAACTTAAATAATAGATTAATTTAAGCCAAATTAAACTTGTAAGCGCACAAATCAATTGTAGTAAAAATATACAAATACCAAGTCGATCTCACATGAATTGCTTTAACACCAATTTAACCAATTAATTAGGCTACACTTAATTAAACTAACAAAGGATAGATTAAATTGAATAATTAATTATGGCTAAAACTAACAAGAAATGGAAAAGACGAATAAATAAAATAAACACACAACATAAAGGTTTTGAGAAAAAAAAATGAAGCCAAAGGTTATGAATCTACCCATAACAAACCTGTTTCATTTTCCTAAAGCCAACTACTATCTAATTACCATGCCAATTTAAAGGATATTCTTTCTAAGGCATGGATTAATTTGTGGTCAGACATCAACTCGTGTATCTCTACATGAGAACTATATTTTATTGGTTAAGCATACAATTAAACGCATAAAAACTCATTAAGCGTAGAAGAATTGTATTAATCAAGTAGGACTACCTTAATATTGGTCATCCTCACTAGTTTATCTACTCTTCTTAATCTTAGTTCCAAATAAACCTAATTAATTGCTCATCCTCATAGATTTATGTAAGTGTCTAGATGCAAAATTTCTAAAGGTGGTTAGTCATTTGAAATCTGAGTCTAGAATAACATATGCACAAAGATTAAAGAGTATAACATGACATATAATCAAAGAGCAATTAACAAAGTAATTCGAAAATATTCATGTCATGTCTTCATTATAAACCTCATAAAATAACTTAGTTACGCATAAAAATAAGTAATAGAACCCGGAATCCATGGATAAGCACATCCCTAAACTCTTATTGCGAATTGTGGTGTATGGTAATGGTAAGGTATTATGGTACTATATGGAAGAGAGCTTAGAGAGCCTTATCTACACTAAAAAAACATTAAAAGATTTGTTAGAAACTCTTCTAAAACAAAACAAATTCCTAAACCATTAATGACACAAACTAGGAAATAATCTTTCTTGGCTTGGGAAACTCGTCGTCTTTCTAGCATGTCTAATTTATGGTCGATTCAGCTTTTGAAAAATTCTGGAAAAATAAAAAACTTCTAGCTATATGTCTTGGCTTTCCAAACATTATTGCACGCCACTAGGAAAAATCAGGAAAGTGATAGGAGCATATTTAGGCAACTTAGTTGGCTCGTTTTCGTGCATTTATGTTATTAATTCTTGGTTATTTTAATTCTTCAAGCTTCTTTTGTGTGTTTTCAGGATCATAAGACGTGTTTAACGAAAGGATGCATTGTGGAGCGTTTTGGGGCCTTTTGGAGTACTATTGGGCTAAGGATGGATAGCTTATGCTTGGAGCCCAAGTGTTGGATGAAATTGAAGGCCTTGTATGCACTTGAGGACACAAAACAATGGCCCTAACCCAATTACATTCACCTTGTCGTGGGCTTAACACAAACACCATTCCTTGCCATGTAAGGGGGAGCAATTTGGGTCCATTTTATGCACTTAAACCCTAGCCCAATTACACACCATTGCAGCCAAATCCATTCTTTGCCATGCACATGCACTTATTCCTCCATAATTACACAACATTGCAGCCACATGCACCAAAAACTACCCATGCCGTGCATTCCCATTCATTTCCAGCTTTCCACCATTTTTCCTAGCTGTTTTGCACATGCATTCCTTTCATTATTCCATGCATGCACCACCAATTCAGCCACATACACTTATTCCTCCATCATTGCATCACAATTCCAACCATGCAGCCACACATTCACCCACATGCACCCTTTAAAACATTCAAACATGCAGCCACATAAACTACATCCTTGCCGTGGCTTTTCCCCTTCATTTCCAGCCATTCCACATGCATTTCCAACCTAACATTCCCCCTTTAATGCACATGCATTCCCTTCATAAATCAGCCACATGCACACTCAATCACTCAACCCTTTGCCGTGCACACCTTGCCACATGCTTTCCAGCTTTCCACCTTCATCATTAAGCCACATTCACTCCCATTTCTATCCCATTAATCACTTAGTCGTGCATCACACTTCCATTTTCCATATTTTCCCCCATCTTGGCAGCAACACATCCACTCAATTCCAGCACATCCATTCATTCTTTAATCACTAAGCCACATGCAACTCTTCATCATTCATCCACCATCCTTTTTTCCCATCATTGCCGTGCACTCCCATCCCATTCCTAGCTGTTTTTCCATCATTATTTCAGCCACATATTCTTCCATTCCCCCTATAAAAACCCATGCATTCATTCACATATTCATTCATTCTTCCATATTCATAAAATCATCCATACACACCAAAAACTGCCCTTGGTGCCGTGCCTAGAGGCACCATTCCCTACTAATCCAAACACCATCACTTCCTTCACCATTCCACAAAACCTATCATTCTACGTCATCCATAATCCCCAAAACTCACCTTAGACCTTGTGCTACAACAAAGAGGAAGAGAAGCGGGCCTAAACGTTCATACAATTCAAGTTTGAGTTGTTGGAATGTTTAGGTGTTTCTTTTCCTTTGAATTCAATGTGTAATCTCAATTCTCTTTGTTTTGTAATCATGAGGAACTAAACTCGTTTTAGCCTGGGGATGCATTGAAACCATGATTACATTTATAATATGAGTTGATTAAGTCCAGTTGTGATTTCATAAATTGTGAACGCAATTTACTTAACCGTTTGACGGATAACTTATTCTTGTATGTTTATTAGGGAGGCCTACTTAATTTGCATGCTTGAATTTGGAGCTAGAATATTAGGGTGTTTCACCTAATCGTCACAAACTAATATTCACGAGTAGTTAAGGTTGTTTTCACAATCATGTTAAGTAAATTCCTGGCAAGAGTATCATGCTTTTCATAGTTACAAATGCCTTGTCGATGCTTATGATTTCCAAAGAACGTAATGATTCTAACTTGTATCTTTATCATACTGTTCATATAGAGAACTTGTTAGGAATAATTTGTTTGCGATGCATATTCATCTAATTCAATGATTCTAGGGAAATCTGAAGGTTAATTTAAGCGGACCTAATTAACTTGGAGTGTTGAGGTTCATAGTTTATCGGAAAAGCAACTGGAAATCAATTTATGTTGGAAAGTATCATGTGTGGAGAAGTATCCCTTAGCTATTCCATCATCCATTCAATTCTATCACAAATTCATATTTACATTCTGTCTAGTTTATTAACTTGTTTCGTTATTTCAATTTTTGTCAAATCAAAACCCCCCTTTACTTTCTTGTTTTTTAGTGCTTAGAATCTGTTTAGTTTATGTTTTAAAGTGTTTTTGAATCAAGCCATAATCTTAAATTCGTCCAAATTTGGGTTTAAGGTCAGAAACTGCCTAGTTAGTGTTTTTAGGCAGTTTTGAGTCTTTTGAACTTGTTTTGAGTCTTTTGGTTTGTCTTAGTGTTTTAAAGATTAGTTTTGCATTCTTTGAGTCTAGTATAGTGTTTTATATCGTGTTTTTACGTTTCATAATCAAATCCAAGTGATTAACAATCCCTCCTAATCCCCGGTCCAGAACGATCCCTACTTACATACTTACTACAATTGATAAAAAGAGGGTTTAATTTGTGTGCGTATAATCTCGCATCAGAAAGCCTTCAAATCTTCATTCTCTCACATATGTGCAATTCTGATAGGAAACTTCCATGAGATTGATTTGTAAAACTATAGCAAAAAACTTAATAGAGATAATGAAATTTAGACACAATGACCTTTAGCCTTCTAACTTCCTTTTATAATTGTCCTAGCATAAAACCTCCTTTGGAAAATCAATTTATCTTTAAAAATGTACTAAGTGCGTAGATTGGCTATAATTAAGGAAAAGAAAATAATAAGATTCTTTATAGGCCAATTCCTTAACAAAACATAGAGATAATTGACATGAAAATATGAGAAATAAAATACATATAAAAACCTACCAAACCTAGTTTTTGCTAGTCCAAGAGCAAAATAAAAAAACACAAAAAGGAAAACAATAGTCCTTCCATAAATTAGCCTTAAAGTAATCTAACAAGGGTCACCAAATTTAATAGAATTAAACACTTTTCCAAAAAAAATTAACCAGTACCAATACAATTTACTCGACACGAGTAAGTATATGCAATACCAATAAAATTTAGAATAAGATGTTGCGTTTTAGTGTTCGTTTCCTGGTTCCGTTTTTTCTGTCACTCACAGCCTCGTATGCTTCACACTTCACGTGACTCTTGATTTTTACATTTGGATTCAGACACTATAATGCAGTGTCCATTTCCTGGTTCTGTTTTTTACATTATTTTTATATTTAGTTTTAGGCACTGCTTGTGTTGTCTGTTTCCTAGTTTTGTTTTGTTTTTTTTTTTTTTGTATTTTGTTTTTTTTTTCTTCTACATTTTGATTTAGACATTGCATTTTAGTGCATCCCTAGTTTTGTTTTTTTACATTTTAATTCAGACAATGTGTTGCAGTGTTCGTTTCATTACTCACACGCCTCCTACGCTTCACACTTTGCGCGACTCCTACATTTGGATTCAAACACTGCAAAACAATGTCCGTTTCCTGGTTTTGAATTGCAGACATAAAACTTCGTGCTTTCTCATCTCATCGTCTCTCTCTTGGCAAGCTCATCCACTTAATTGGACCAGCTCTCTTCTCAGTGATGGCTTGGACAGACATTTAATCTTCTGTAACATATTTATTCACTGAATAAAGGTGTTTTATATGTTTCCCATGTCTTGGGAACTAACCAACCCCGCCCTTGTCCAATAACCATTTTGATGCTTGAGGAAAAAATAACCAAAAGCAGACTTTCTCATAATTTCATTCATAGAGTCTAAATCTATAGAACTTCAGAACAGAAACTGCAATACAGTGTCTGATATGGGCTTCAATTAAAACATGTCAAAATCCAGTTTGTCTTTCGTCCTCCATCCTAAACCTCTAACACAAAAAATCAACTTGGAATTTCCAAAAACAAGATCCAAATTGAAAATATATTAAAACTGATTTCAAATTTTCCATTATTTCTCCTTCCTCCATCACGTCTCTCTCTCTTTGTGCATTCAATCAACAATACCATCCCCTCTTGATCTCACATTTATATTATGAACTTGATTGACAACCGATTGTCCAATCAAGAATCTATGAGATTAGCCATGAATTAATGAAATTCAATGGTGGATTGATGAGAAGACGGTGATTAGATTTTCGTGCCTAGTGTTACGATCGAAGAGGTTTTTATTGATGGGGTTTCAAGTCTTTATTCATGGCTTGCATTGATAAGTATTGGGTTCATCTTCACGTGCAAAAAAGAGAGGTTTTTTGGGAGAGATGATCATGGACTTTTTTATGATTTAAGTTGGGGCAAAAAAGTAATTTTATAACTATTTATATAGGCTTGAACCCCATGTGACATTCCTTATTGAACTATGCCTAATTAACAAAAATATTCATTGATTAGGTCTAAAATAAAAATTGACCATTGATGTATAGTTCATTAGTAGAGTTTTTATTGACTTTTTACCAAATTTCCTAAAAATTAATAACAAGCATTTAATAATTAATTAAAAATTATTTAAAGTTGCTGTCAAATTTGACAACACTCCCCTTACTGCTAACCATGTTATGCCACATTTGAATTGACATTTCGGTTGGAAAACACTTGTGTTGTCTTTTTTTACTGTTATTACTGATGTGAAAATTTTGACATCTCATTTGGAGATACCTTGATGTAACCCAAATTTAAGTTTATTGTCCTTTCATATATTCAAACTACATATTAACAAAACTCTATTTGTCAACAAAATAGGTAAAAAGACAATTTGGTCTCTTATCACTAAATAAATTATTGACAATAATTTAGTTTTGCACAATCTTAATTTATCTTTTTTCCCCTCCCTCACATGTTATCATAACATATATTTGATTTAGAAAATAAAAAATAAAAGGAAATTGTTATTAGCACTCCAAAATTCTCATTTGGCACTCCAAACTTTCTATATTTAGAAAGAAAATAACACTTGTGAAGAGTGCAAATTAAGATTTTTGGAGTGCTAATAACAGTTCTTAAATAAAATTATAAACCTCTTCCATGTACTTTCTCTTTCACATTTCACTTCAACTTCTCTTTCTTCCATATATATTTGTAGGAATTGTTATTAGCATTCTAAAAATCTCATTCTACACTCCTCACAAGTGTATTTTTCTTTCTAATTATAAATAGTTTAGAGTGCCAAATGAGATTTTTGGAATGCTAATAACAATTCCTATATTTTTTTAGATCTTTTGTATTTATACACGTGTAGAGTTCATCTAGTTATTTATAGAAAGAAGTATTTATATACGCAATGTTTTATTTATTCATTGTAATTTATACCCATGTTTAATTTATTATATGTAACCACTATTTTAATGATCTTGTTGGCTGGTTAAAATCAGAAGTTGAAGATCACACCAAAAAAATTCATCATAAACAAGAGAAATATTAAAAAAAAAAAAAACTCCAAATAAGATTGTGGAGGAGAAGAGCTACGTAGTTCACCAACGAGCGAGAATTTATTGAGTATACCATAAATTGACACGTGGGCTCATGAGGTGTACACTGGAGTGCAGTGTGGGAAGAATCGCATATGCATACTATAATAAATTTTTTAATATGTCAAAAATACGGTTGATAAACTAAGTATCATAAACAATTTATTGAAATTTTTTTCTCATGTTTTCCAATCAATTGTGTTACTGTACCGAACGCGTTTTGGCACAATGTAAAATCTCTAGCACACTACTACCATAGACCTGTATCAAAATGGCGAATCAGCAATACTCACCAAGAAAGGGGTTAAACTTTGGCAACTTGCCCCGATGAAAGTACGCCATTTTCCCGGTTGGCAAAAATTCAAGGATTATACTTTAATCACTAAAATATATTACATATATATATATATATATATATATATATATATATATATATATATATTGGCTTAATGATATTTAACATATATTTTATTACTGTAAAAAAATAGAAAACATATTACTTAGTTTTCTTTTTTTTTAAAAACAAGTAACACGTGATATTTTTTATTTAACGAAATTCAAAATTAAGCTTCTTTTGTTTTAAAAATGAGTAACACATGACATCTTTTCATTTAGCGAAATCCAAAATTGAGCCCAAGTAAAATTCAATGCCCCCGCGTTTCACAATTAAAAGTTCGTTGGGGTAGTTGCATCCTCCCATCACCTCCTTCTACCTCTCCTCCCCTTTAAAATCACCACACAACTCTCCTCCCTCTCTAAACTCTCCCCATCAAAGTACACCGTAACTGCTCCATCAAAACCTCATAGAAAAAGTTTCAAAATCTTTCCCTTTTGTGAGTTTGACTAGTGTCGTGTTTCTGAGACTGTAACATGGCGGTGCAGAATCAGAACCAGGGAGAGAAATTGAACTTGGGACCTGAGTCAGCAGGAAGTCGCAAACCTGCGCTTCCAAACTTTCTTTTATCAGTGAAGCTCAAATATGTCAAGCTAGGGTACCACTACTTAATCTCCAACGCCCTCTACCTCCTACTAGTCCCTCTCCTTGCCGCGGCCGCCGCCCACCTCTCTACGCTCACAGCCGACGACCTCTTCCACCTGTGGCAGCAGCTCAAGTTCAACTTCGTCTCGGTCACTTTGTGCTCCGGCCTCTTGGTTTTCCTAACCACCGTATACTTCATCACCCGCCCTAGAAAAATATACTTGGTGAACTTCGCATGCTACAAGCCCGAGCCGGCCCGTATGTGCACACGTGAGATGTTCATGGAGAGGTCGAAGCTGACGGGCAGCTTCTACGACGAGAACTTGGCTTTTCAGCAGAAGATTCTCGAGAGGTCTGGCCTCGGGCAGAATACGTACATGCCTGAAGCCGTGATGCGGGTCCCACCGAACCCGTGCATGGTGGAGGCGAGGAAGGAGGCGGAGATGGTGATGTTTGGAGCGATCGACGAGTTGCTGGAGAAGACTGGGGTGAAGGCTAAGGATATTGGAATTCTGGTGGTGAACTGCAGCTTGTTCAATCCGACGCCGTCTTTGTCGTCCATGGTTGTGAATCACTACAAGCTTAGGGGGAACGTTGTGAGCTACAACCTTGGTGGGATGGGTTGCAGTGCTGGTCTCATTTCTATTGACCTTGCAAAGCAGCTTCTCCAGGTTTTTTACTAATTCCTAATTTTTACTTCCTTTTTATATCTAATTTTTAGTTAATTGTACACTATTTATCTTAATTATCACCTAGTATGGATAATTTTGTTTTATACATGCATGATGACGAATTCACATTAGTGCACTAGGTTATAAATAAAATATTAATAAATCATCTTTATATACCTTTTACATACATATAACCTGTAATCGATAACGATCATAAGTTTAAGAAAAGTGCTATTAAACATGTGTGAGATTGTTTATGGAATGTCTAAAAAACGCTTTCGACTGTTTTGACACAAATGTTAAAAGTGTTATAGATTATAGAAAAACACTTGTCAAATGCTTCTTTATGAAGTACTTGAATTTTCAATAAAAATTTCAAACAAATTTATAATAAAATCATTTATAATTGAACCGACTATAAACATAAAAAATAAAAAAAATAAAAAAATGTTTAAGTGCTTCCTACAAAAGTATTTCTGAGTTATTTTATTTTATTTTTTTAACTCTCACGTGGTTAATTATATTCAAAATGCATATGCGCACCTGACTTGTATAGATATATTACCCTTTCACCATAAATAAAGAGATGTGAGAAGTAAATATGTGACATAAATGTGATTGGTGAATATGTATGCTCAATAAATGCTATACACCAATTGCGAGACTACTTTACTAGTTAACAGCATTTCCACATGTCCAGCTGGTTAATTATGTGGGATGTCTTTAAAAGGACGTTTTCTGTCCCCATAGGGCACAATAAATATATCAAATTCAATGTCTGCAATTGATAACGGAGCAGGATTTTCTTCTTTTTTTTTTCGCTCCCTTTCCCTTTCTCTTTCCTTCCATTTGAACGGTCACGTTTAAGTCACGTCAACATCTTATATTAATTTTTTATAACAAGAGAAAGACAAAATAAGAGAATATGAAAGGAGTGGATGGAAGAGGATGAAAAAAGGAAGGAAGAGAATCCTAGTCCATTGATAATTGGTTATACTAATCTAAATGAGCTGAGGTATTTTGGGATTTTTCGAATCTTGGTTTTAGACTTTGGCTTTTTTGAGGTGAAGAAGTGAGATATGCCTGATAATGGCTAGTTTGATAATATGAATTTTTTCTTTAATTCTAGTTCTAATAGTTAAAAAAAAAAAAAAATTCATGCCCATATGACGCTTTATGATTGGTTGATGCAATTAAAGGAAACTAAAATGACACATTTGCCCTACATATGACAGTAAAAGGAGGGAAAATCCAATTTAGACCATGATAACGAACTCACCACAGGTTACAGTTAATAACTTCTTCACCACGAGCGTCAATTTAAAAGTAGAGTATCATCATGTTGATCATGAAAAAAATTGGCTTTGTTTTATTAAGACCCTAAATTGGGTAAAATCATTTCTGAATTTGTACTAATGTAACAGGTGCACCATAACTCTTATGCCCTAGTGGTAAGCATGGAGAACATCACTCTCAATTGGTACTTTGGCAATGACCGCTCTATGCTTCTCTCCAACTGCCTCTTTCGAATGGGCGGCGCGGCCATCCTCCTCTCCAACCGTTCCTCTGACCACCGCCGCTCAAAGTACCAGCTCATGCACGCGGTCCGCACGCACAAGGGTGCAGACGACAGGGCATATAATTGCGTATTCCAAAAGGAGGACGACACGAAAAGAGTCGGCGTTGCTCTCTCGAAAGACTTGATGGCTGTAGCTGGTGAAGCCCTAAAAACCAACATCACCACACTTGGTCCAATAGTCCTCCCCATGTCAGAACAACTCCTGTTCTTTGCTACTTTGGTGGCAAGAAAGGTGTTCAAGATGAAGAACATCAAACCCTACATCCCGGATTTCAAGCTGGCGTTTGAGCACTTCTGCATTCACGCCGGAGGGAGAGCGGTGCTGGATGAGATCGAGAAGAACCTTGAGCTCAGCGACTGGCACATGGAGCCATCGAGGATGACTCTCTATAGGTTTGGGAACACTTCAAGCAGCTCATTGTGGTACGAGCTGGCTTACTCTGAGGCCAAGGGAAGAGTCCGAAAGGGAGACAGGATGTGGCAAATTGCGTTCGGGTCAGGGTTCAAGTGCAACAGCGCGGTGTGGAAGGCGTTGAGGACTGTTAAACCAACTAAGGAGAAGAACCCTTGGATTGATGAGATTCATGAGTTTCCTGTAGAGGTGCCTAAAGTGTCGGCCGTTGCTTCTTAACTAAACCTCGTATATTTTGAGGAGGCATATTGTGTGATTTAATTGTGTTTCTGTACGATGATTTATTTAAATGTAATTCTATCGCAACGTTGGCTGTTGCGTATGATTAAACATCACTACAACTGATTAGTGGGCCAAAATCTAGTCTCAAAAGTTGTTCTATCCCAACATAGAAATGAACAGGGCAAAATGCTCGTCACGAAATTTCGAAATTCCTATCAAGTTGCAAACCCTACGAATTCGAACAAAAGTCTCAATCTAACAAGGTCGACTGAAAACAAGCAACCGAATAGAGTGCATGGTCTCAGACACGTTCTATAGAGTATACAACACAATCAGAACCGAAACATCTCTACACAGAACAACAGTTTAGTTTCTCATTAAAAAAAACCTTGCAAATTACGTAAGGGAGTATTTGAAGGGGAGTACCACTTAAGGATCTGACTAAATTTTCTTAAGACAACTGCTACAAACATTAGATCCTAGACTTACTTGTCAGCAGGCGAACAATCCGATACTTTTTATACAGAGAAAATTCATCAGAGGACACAATTATTAGTTACATGCCCCAAACACCACGGGCTGCTGCCACTTTGTGGTTAGGTCTAGACGTCAGTTCATACAAAATCCTGGCAAAGGTATCAGAATACCTGGCATCTGAGAATACTATCTCAGCAAATGCATTCTCATAAGCTAGCAGCAACGCTCGGTTCTGTGGCTCAGACACAAGGCTTTCTAATATCATCGCAGCTTTCCTGCAAACTTCAGGAACTGGATGGGGTTGCTTGATGACTTTTAACAATCGATCAATGGCCCTGAAATTGTTCCGAAAGAAATGTCATCTCAGCGATATTTTGATTTTCAAACTGCTGATCAAATGAAATGATTCAGTATTTGGGATTTTTTTTTTTAGCGGAAGAGCCCTTACCATCGCTCACTAGCGAGTTTTAGCCTGCAGTCCATATTCACTTCAGCGAGGTTGTAGAGTGCACCAACTGCAGCCGCTTGGGCCCCATGCACTGTTTGTGCATCTACCGATGGTAAGCTCATAAGATCAACCAATCTCTTGTGTATCTGCAGTGTTCACAGAGCGTCATTACAAAGATACAATATTTCAAAAATGTAAAAACACTTTTTGTAACAGAGGAATTTCTGAATATTAACCTGTGGAACAAAGGGAAGAAGGAAGGGTTCATTATCAGGGTTTATGACCAAACGCCCAAGTAACTCAGCTGCAGCACAATGCCAGGTTTTGACTACAGACCCCAGCATCCCCATGATGGCTTGAACTGCACGTTTTCCTCTGTTCGATAGAAAATCAATTAATTTATCAAACAGATGGATAACAAAGAGAGCGTAAGCTCGAAAAAGAAGATCACAATTCTCACGTTATCTTTATGTAGGATGGCTTTGATGAGCTGAAAATTCCAAGGTCAAGCAACGGAGCCAAATTCACAACTGTCTCAAGAGAATTTGTCACAAGTTCCTCATCCTCTGTTAACAAAGGAAGCATTGGAGTCATTTTACACTAAAATCCTAACCAGAAAAGCAAACTGGAAGGTTACTATTTTCTTTGTTCTGAAAAGGATTTCCAATAGGAAAAGGTATGAAGCTCAATCATGAAAGAAGCATACAAGAAGAAAAGTTCCAAACCAATTAAGTCTACAAGATTTACTGCCAGTAAAATACTAAAATAAGCCTATCTATAAACTACAAGATTTGAAATTGGAAAGTATATACGATCTACACATCTTTAACAACTGAACTAAAAGAAGACATCACCACCATAGAGTTTGTAACTGGATGTTACATGAAACCTTTTTAAACATTTATTTCACATACATAGACAATTATACCGGAAAAAGAATTTTAGAGTTGAGACAATAAATTATACACTGCAGACAGACTGCAGTCAAGAAATAAATA
This sequence comes from Pyrus communis, assembly GCF_963583255.1. Lineage (NCBI taxonomy): Eukaryota > Viridiplantae > Streptophyta > Magnoliopsida > Rosales > Rosaceae > Pyrus > Pyrus communis. Next base: position 16,607,612 of record NC_084808.1, read on the forward strand.
ATGATTTCAATGATAAGACTTCTCACCTGTGACATAATCCTCTATGCACTGGAACACTGTCTCCAGACAATGGCGATGTTGGGCCATAATGACTTCATTTTCTGGCATGAAAGAGAAGTTGCGAATGATATTTGAAGCAGCAACAGCACACTGCTGTCTTTCTGCTCGACCTTCTTCATCTAGGTTAAACAGACCATCTTCATCATGCCACCACTCCGAAGAAGCACGAAGTTTGGTCACAGCACTCAGCACTAATGCTTCTTGAGTACCGGATCCCAAGCTGCCACATGAATATTTTCCCACAATCAGTTCCTTGTATCAAAAACAATTTCAGACACTCAAACCACAAATTCACTCATGAAATTATTATATATCTATAGAGCTTACCCAGGATGCGGGACATTGCCATTTGAACCCAATGCCTCGTACTCATTTCCAAACCCTGTTACAACCAAATTTGCACCCAAAGTTCTTACTCTGGGAGCCTTTACATGTTCTTTTGGAAGGGCTATATCACACCAATCATCAATCTGTTATTGACAGAATCCCGACAACATGGGGTCAAATGTCAATAGATACTGGCTGGAACAAGATAGTTCACAACCTGGGGAATGCTATTCCACAACCAATTGTTCATCTGCTCTCATTTGTGAACGTGTTATTAAAATAATAATACTATTGAATTTGAAATGCAAAATGACCAACTGAGAGCTACCTAAAACTTGAGCGTAAAAACAAAATTATATAAATCAGGAAGCGAAAGAGTTCAAGACGTACAACGCTGAGGAGAGCATCAAGCAACCCAGGAATCTTGGCAAGAGGGGTTGCGTCTTTGCGCATGTCATCTTTTTCTTTAAAAGAGAGTAATGTGAGAGTGTTCAACGCCCATGTCAGCTCACTCTTCAAGCCGCTTTGAAGAGCCAGGACTATCCTTTTATTGTTCTGATCTGCAATACAGGTAATATGAATTGGTAAGAACATCGACTCCACAATGCTCGAAAAAGGAGCTTTCCTGCCCAAACCGGTACCGTTATTAGCATTACTACAGCCCACCTAGCTCAGTAAAAGTTCTGATAATTGTTACTTCACTTTGATTTCTTTTCATTTATAATTCGGCAATTTGTATCAACCCCAGGATTAATAATTGCATATATCTAACACTTCATGGAAAAATTGAAAATTTCGAGAATTTCAGATTGAGATGTGAAGTAGGGTTTTGATAAACTGACCGGCGAAGGAACTGTGGACGTGAAGGGAAGGACCAAGGAGAGTCGACGGAGCTGCCGTGTCGGCGGTGGAAGCGGCAGCAGCTGCGGCGCTGTTTCCGCCGCTGCCAAATGGGCGGCCTCTCTTCCCCGGCGGCTGCGAGGCTCCGCCACCTCCGCCACTAGACTTGTTTTGCTCCCTCTTTTGCATCTCTCTCTCTCCCTCTCCCGGCGTTTGGTCGTTTAATTTTGGGATTGGATTTTAATTTTAGGGCAGGTGGTAACTTTTATTTTTGACCGGATCCGTCCTCGTCAAAAAATTTATTGGGCCTAAGTGGATTCTTGAGTTATTTGACTGGCCCATGTATGCAAGTCTCGTGGCGTTATTTCTCTTTAAAACATTTTCTTAATTTATTATTAGTATTTTTTTAACAAGTGATGTTACCTACACTAAAAAGTGAGAGAGTAGGTTAAGTCTCATAAGAGAGTCGGAGATGAGTCTCTCCAGAGAGTGCCGGTGTGTGGTGCAGCTGGAGTCGAGTCTCAAGCAAGAAAGAGAGTCGAAGAGGAGTCGAGAGAGAGAGAGGGAGATAGAATCACTGTCACATAGCAGAAGAGAATGAGCTGAGGTCAAGAGAGCAAGTTGAGTTCAATTCAATGGTTAAGATTAAATCTCAACTAATTGAATGACCATAATAATTTAGAATATTATACATCATATATTTAATTTGGTTTGATTCTATCTCACTGAATTAACATATGCGTGATATTGATACAAATTTTCGATTTTGGTTCGGTTTGGGTTATTGAATTTTTCGGTATTATCGATTTGGTATGTTTTTCAGTTCGGTATTTGTACGGTTCGGGTGAATTTCAGTTTTTTCAGGTTTTTTTTTTTTTTTTCCACCCGTAGATCTTTTGAGGAGAGTATTATGGGTTGTTTTGGTATATGGTATCCGTTTTGGCGATGAATGTTTTACGGTTCGGGTGTATTTGTTTGGCAACATATAACACCAAGACAAGGAATTCAACATTATTCTTGTTGCAAAACAACATCAACTATATATGTCTGCAAATAAATTTCAATCATTTGATGTATGTTCCATGTACATTTATCCTTCGATATACACAGCAACAAACCAAATGCTTCGATCCAAAGTCTCAAAGGCTGCCAACGGTCATGAACCGATGATTCAGAACAGCCTGTGCAGTTGGCCGTTTTCGGAAGTCTGGGTTCAGCATTGCCTAGAGCCAAGTCAAATATTATTGTCTTAGATTGTATTAATGAAATGATATTGACATTAGTAATTATTGTTGCAAGTATAATTGAACCTGGAGTAACTCCCAACCAGCACCATCTCCAAGATCCAGAAAATTTACGGCATCTAATAGCCGGTCATCTGCTAAACAGTATCTGCCACAATGGGTAAACGGGAAGAAACTAAGAAATTGAAGCAGAACCAATACAAAATCTGCAAAAAGATCTTAACTTTATGATATCAAAGGTATCTTACTCTCTTGTTGCTCCGATATCAAGTTGGAAAGTGCTCTCCAAAAGCCTCTGCAAGTTCACCACATAAGAAAATTATAACTGATGTAGTAACATCAACTTGGTTATCAAAGAAATGGTCAAGAGTCGGACCATTTATTTCATTTTTCTCAGACAGGAATCAATCTCCAGAATTTTAAGAGTAAAGTTGCTTGGATTTTCTAAAGACTCCAGTGTCTCTGCAAAACCATCCAAACTCATCTTTTTCTTTTCTCTAACACTGTTTGCCTACTATTAACGTTGTCTCTCAATCACGATAATCATATATGGTATCCACTGTGTTCTCCTACATCCATTACTTATATGACAAATGGGAAAAAAGGATCCATGAACAAAAACAAAAGAAAGGTATATGTGTTAACACGATAGCTTACTTGCAAGGAAAGGCCATCCATTATCCCTGCTTCACAGAATGGTAAGAATGCTAAGTATGCCAAGAGAAGACCTGCTTCATATCTGCACGGAACAATATGAAGAAGGCATAAAGATTATGAGGCAGATTCAATCTTCTAAATGAAGCAAAACTTTCAGAAAATTACATGTCATCTGCTATTCCGAAGGCTCTTTTTTCGATAGGAGTGAATGCACCAGCAGTATATGCTCGTCTCCAAAGTCCCTCCGAGAGTAATCCAGGATCCCCTTCTAGCTTTGAGTACCTAGGAAACAATGTGTTTGGAGGATATTCAGATGTTATAAGATATGAATCCACCAACTGTTATTCGATTATTTTCTATATGTATTTCTTTAATAAAACAGATAACCATATATGTAACAATAGCATTAGCCTTACAAAATCACTATTATTTTCCTTTAAATTAATTGATCAACTGAAGAGATTCAATAACAACATTTTCTTCTGCGTTCTCTTTGGTTACCCCCTCCTTTGTCGTTGGTAGATTAATAAACAGGACATAAAAAATTACAATGTTCAAAGACTCACTTGGACAAAGTACAAAATCTTGACTATGGATAAATTATGCACACAAATAAAATTACAAGAACAAGCAAATCAGATGGCAGGAATCATACCCAATGTCAACAGAAAATGCTAGATCCCGAAGTCGAGGGACTAAGTAAACAGCATCTCTCTCTACAATTGTGCTGCAAGCAGTGAAGTTTTAGTGGGGATATAACAAAGTGAACAGAAGAATCATAACACATTATTCAGATGAAGCAATATCTCGAACCAAAATAGATATCTCGAAGCAACATACTTAAGAATAACAGAAGCTGGTCCAAGACTCTGGTGCAACCTCTCACGATCATGCATGTAAGCTAAACCTCTCATAATGCCCTGCAGCAGCTTTGTAACAAAATATCTTCTGCGTTTGATAGTTTCCTCTTGTTCAAAATTATTCCAAACTTGTCCTCCGTCAGCACGGGTTTTTGAGACTCTTTCACTCATCACTTTGGCATAATCTGCTGCACTAGCTTTCCCGTGATTGCGAAAAGCAAGCCACTGCACATTATAAATTTCCACATTCATTCATTGTTTCTACCAAAAGAATTAATAAACTCTTTGTATATGCAAAGTCTTGAGAAATAATTACACATGACAAACCTGCTCCCCAGTTTTCGTTTCAAACCCACCTATGAGTAACACAAGATTCTGACAGATGTCATTTGAATTGTTCTGCAAAAGCAAAAGAAATGAGTTACATTGAAAAAATATAGAAAAGAAAAAGATTTCACTCTTTTAGTAGTGATCTGAATTGTAAGAAGTTAGCAAAAGGTTCGGGCAAATGCAATCATTTAGAGGGTAATTTATAACTGGATTACTTGAAGGAAAAAGTGAGCATTTAGCTCATTAGCAGCCATCATATCTGCCTCATTCCCACCAGCCCGTTGTCCAGGATAAACCTTCATGGTTAAAAATGCTACTGTTCAGTAAAAATAATGAGCCTATGAAATTGAAATGATCTGATGAGAATGATGCCATTGATAACAATATCACCTTAAAAACAACCGGAGTCCCTCTCAGCGGACCCTGAGAGACTCTCCCATCATACAGCCTGCGAAAGAACTGCCATGAGTACTATCAGCACCAGAAAGATAACAGTTCACAGATATTCACATTACAAGTTTCCTTTGAGCTACTTTCCTCAAACTGATAAGACCATTAGTAGTGCCATGCTCCACCACATTTAGTCATGTCATGCTCGCCGCAAGGCAACAAATGAATGATTCACAGAGAGCATGAGTATGTATTGCGTTTTACACTTCTGCATATTTACTACTTAAGAGTGTTTCTCCATTTAGAAGCACATTTTTTTATAAAGCGGGTATGGGGGAATCGAACTTAGGTCTCTTCCAACATTAAGAGGATAAATACCATTAAGAAGTACTTGCTTTGTAATAACTCTCCTTAATTAATGCAGGGCATTACTACAAATATATATCCTGTAGAATCCAGAATGTACCTGATCTTTACACTGCCTTCTCCTACATCTTGGACTCTCAACCGCCCCACATCCCCCGATGAGTACTCAGCATCCGCGCCCAAAGGAGACCCCGAAGAGCTGTTTCAGGCATTGGAAATGAGAAACCACAAGCAAAAAAGAAACACGAACATGTTCTTCCATTAAATTGATGCCAAAATTAATTCACATCAAGTAAAAGAAAGGAAAAAAAAAAAAAAAGTATAAACCAAGGAATAAAAAAACCATGTAGAATTAGAAATAGTTCATCTTCTCCATTTTCTTTGCTACCAAACACTAAGTAACAGAATCACTTACACATTCAAACGAATCGAAAGCCTAACCTTCGTTCTAATTGTTCGATCAGGGAAAAAAATACCCACAAGAAATCTAATTCATTATTATTTTCTCCCTTTTTATTTTCTTGTAAACCAAACAGAAAGTGAAATCAGTTTTGAAAAAACGATACCTAGTGATGTTCATGAAGCCATAGCTCCCAATAAGTCGACCCACCTCGAACGAGTCAGAGTTCGTGATCAGATTCAGACTTGCCCTGCAGCAGAACCAAGTCGTCCGAGTTCTGCTTAGTGAGTAGGGTTTGTGGATGCGGCGAAGCGGAAAGAGGCAATGGCCGGGTGGTGCGAGGAGCATGGTCGTTTGCTGAGCTACCTCTTTGCTTTTTCAGTTCTTCTGAAGAAAATGGCGCCAAGTGGTTGGTAAGGCCGTTAGGGATGGAGAGGATAAGAGAGTTTCTTCTTGGGATGGGAATTCCTTGCGGTTGTACAATCAGCAGTAACTTTTGTATTTCCAATGATCAGGTGCCACCTCAATACCACATAATTGTTTTTTTGTGGAACGATATATTTTGTTAGTTTAGATGTTAAATTGTAACCATCATTACAAAAGCTCAACTGATTTCCGGCACTGTAATAAATGACGGCTTGCCATTACCACATCATTTAAACCCATGTAAGTTTGTAACCCTTCGATCAATCGTGTAACTTACTATTTAAACTATAGTTGGTCAAAATAATAAAAAATATATAATAAAAAAAAAATAAAAAAACAGACAAAGAACTAGGTTAGTGTTGTAAAATATAGCGTGTTGTAAAATATAGCGTGAATGTCACACGTGATTGTAAAACTAGGTTAGTGTTGTAAAATATAGCGTGAATGTCACACGTGATTGTATGAGAAAGTAAACTAAAATAGACTTTGGCGACAACTATTGAAAGTCTTAAGTGAAAAAGTCTCAAGGGGGTTATATTTTTATTCATGTATGTAAAGTTGTGTCGGATCAAAACTTCTATATATAGAGGTATGCGTCGGATCAAAAAATTTCTTCTAACTCATCTGATTGTTGATTTGCAGAGAGTTTTAATCGAAGATTAACATTTAGAATAACATAAATAACATATACACAGCACAAGCTGCACAGCGTTCAATTTCTTTGGTGCTTGCAATCTCAACTTATTTAAAGCCCTGGAAATATAGTAATCAGAACCCTTCAAGTGTGTGTGTGTGTATATACATATATATTTGTTGGAAGTCTTTAAGGGAAGGAATCTTTAAAAATGGAGATATCCTCTTAATCGTTAGATTTGGTTTTAATGAAATCTTGTGGTTGAGATTCTGTAGCCTGTGATTTAATATTAACCACAAAATTTCATTAAAATCAAATCTAATGATCAAGAAGGTGTCTCTATTTTTTTTTGAAAAATAAATATCCCTTCCTTTAAAAGGTCTGTATACTTGTTATTCTATCTTGGGTGGTAGATTGACAAGACCTCGTTGATAAATGAAGACTCGAACCCTGTCATAACAAAGTTGTTGGGAGATGGAGGAGTTGTACAGGTTCATGGTGTAGGCTCTGACCGATGGATTTTCTTTCATAATAATGGCTGCTGCCTCCTCTCCTCTAGTCCCCACTAGCTCCGGCCATGAACTCTTTCCTGCAAAATGCAAATGCAATAACAACATATATATATACATATACATATATATATATATATATTAATACAAATTACACAATATAATTAATCAATTAAAATACACACAATTATTCAGTTGTCCTGGTCACTATGTCTGTATGTGCTATCAATAGAACATATGCGACTTGCCATCTTGGTAGTTGATATGATGATATATCACTTTGTGAATATGATCTGGTAAAGAGTTTTGATGGAGCAGATGGGTATTTGTCGGGGGATATACTGCCTTTAGCCTATTAAACTATAGGTTTTTTATCAATTGGGATATAAACTATAAGGTTTGACCTGGCCTAAATAATGAAGGTGAGAGCACAAATAGGCCGTTGACCGTTTCTTTTCTTTCGAATAACAATCTCCTCTGGACTGGAGAGATCGACTGTTCATTGACTTCTACTCAATTAGCAATATGGTTTAGTAGTTCTACGTACTTTCTACTAAATGAAATTTTTTAAATCAAATCTTATATGGATGATAAATTCGATAACTGTGTTGGATGATCCATTAGTGGCTTAGCCCAAATCTTCACTCTCTCAATATCATTTTACTTAAATAAATAGATCTCCATACGAACATAGTAAACATAAAATTTGCGACAGTAACCTTGACACTGCTACACCGGCTAAAAATTGTGTTTGAAAATAATTCGACAATGATATTTTAGGGCTCATTTGGAAGCGCTTTTAATATGATTGAAAACACTTTTGGAGAAAGTAAGTTTGGGTTCCAAAAGTTTTGAAATGCTTCTTACAAGAAGAACATAATAATTGGTGCTTCTTATAAAAAATACTTCAAGTGATTTTTCAGATTTCACTTGCATTTTTACTAAGGACTGGCCCCAAAAACATTTCATCAAAAGCACTTTCAGTTATTTTAAAAGCATTTCCAAACGAGTCCTTAGTCTTCTTTAAAAATTTGGTCTCCCTAGCATTATCCTTATTATATTAGTTAATTTTCCTAGCATTAGGTTTTCTTGCCCATTAAAAGTGTTAGGGTTTGTTTTAGTTTTCTCTATAAATAAGTGCTTTATAACTCGTAAAATTATTAGATAATAATGATATAGTCTTATAGGTTTTGTAGCCATTTTGGTATCTTGTTTATTTACTAATATTCTTAGTTTCATATTTTGTTGTTTGTTTGTTTGTTCATTCGTATGTGTGGTTTAGAGCATGTTCATTCCTTCGTGATTTAATTTGCTTCAGATTGTTGCCTTTCGTCTACCTATTGTTTCTTTCATGTTATCGTTTGGGTTTAGTTTGATAGTTAAAAAAAAAAGAAAAAAAAATTGACGAAGCCTTGTCGTGCCAAGCCACTAGGTTGCACTCCAAAACTCCGAAGTGTTGGACGGCCCAACACGCTCCGGACATGGATTGAACACAGTCAACGGTTTGGAGTCCGGACATGGTCAAGACACTGCAAGGGCATTTTTGCAAATATAAAAAAAATATTTTGGAGCAGTTTTATAAATAACAAAACCTCTAAACCTACAACTTCCTGACCCCTTAACTTAAATTTTTTTTTATTTTTTTTAGCGTTGGGTCTATTATCAAGGAAAGGGAGTGTGCTTTTGCACTTTATCTACGCACTGTTATGCTAAAACATCCCATAGGCGACGAATAAAAGAAGTGATTAAAATCTCTTCGGATCGACAAGTAAGGTAAGCGTCTCTGTTGTTTTCTTCATGGCGCCTCTAGGCTCTCTACTTCCGACTCCAATCCTCTTCAATCTTCTCTCAACTCATCCCTTCAGTCCCCTCTCTCTCCAGACTCTACCTAATCTTGCGCCTCCACATCATTGGGACTCAAATCATGTGTTTTTTTAATTATTATGTTTTTGTTTTAATTATTATGTATGATGAATGAATTTGATGAACATGAGTACTTTGTTATATTATGAATTCGAAGTATTAATATTTGTTACATTTTAATCGCCATGTCCTAACCGTGTTCGTGTTCTTATTTTTTGAGGTTTGCTGTGTCGCGCGTTGCCATATCCGAGTCAGTGTCCATGCAACCTAGCCAAGCTGCACCCAGTTCCTTTCCGGCATCAGATCACCACCGCACAGCCGTTACACCACCTCGCCATTGATAGTCCTAAAATGAGTTGTTTGACAAAAAAGGTCGAAAAGAAGATAGTTCAAGCCATTGATTTGCAGAGAGTTTTAATCGAAGATTGACACTTAGAATAACGAAATTAACATATACACAGCAAAAGCTGCAGAGCGTTCAATTATTTTCTTTGCTGCTTGCAATCTCAACTTAATTAAAGCCCTGGAGATATTGTTATCCTATCTTGGGTGGTAGAGCGACAAGACATCGTTGATCAAGGAAGACGAGAACCCTGTTAAAACGGAGGTCTTGGGCGAGAGCGCAGAACGATGGTGGATTCATGGTGTACAGATATATGGTGTGGGCTCTGACCGATGGATTCTCTTTGATTATAATCGCTACCGCCTCCTCTCCTCTAGTCCCCACTAGCTCCGGCCATGAACTCTTTCCTGCAAATTGCAAATGCAGTATCAACATATATTAACACAAATTACACACAATTATCCAGTTGATCTGGTCACCGTGTATATATGTGATACTCACCATTAGAACATGATCTGCCACGTGGCATCCTGATATGATGATCACTATTATGTGAATATGATCTGGTAAAGAGAGTTTGGTGGGAGCAAATGGGTGGTTGTAGGGGAAAACAGGTCATTTCAGAAGAGACTTCCGCTTTCGCGTACGTCGATCTGCCTTCCTGGGAAATACGAAGCAAGCCTGGAAGGTTGGGAATTAATTAAAAGAAAAGAAAAAAAATTGCGTTCTTTACCTTCTCATTTGCCAAAACTTCATTTGCGTTGCTTGCCCTGCATCCAAAAACATCTTTATATAAAAATTGAATCTTTTGAATCTAGATGACCTTTATTTTATTTTTCAAGATTAACCAAAAGGAAAATAACATTTATGTTTTGGGCCTCGTGGGATCAGGAAGAAAGCTACCAGAAGGATAACCGCCACCAGCGCCACCGCCGCTATCGTCATATCTCAAACCTGAGCCCTTTACACTGCCGAATCAGAACTCCAAAACCAACAAACAAATTCAGATCAGAAATGTGGTGAGTTTCCACATAAGCTCAAGCTTCTTGCTCAGTTAAGCTAGGCTTTGAATGACTTGGATATGTTAGCCTTTAACCTATAAACTATAATAAATTGTTATCAATCGGGATATAAACAAAAAAGGTTTGACTCGGCATGAATGATGAGGGTGAGAGCACAAACAGGCCGTTGACCGTTCTATTCTATCGAAAATAATCACCCCCTGAACTTCTGAGAGATCGACCCTTCGTTGATTTTTACTCAATTAATATTACAGTTAAAGGGTACGTATTCTCTACTTGTAAGGATAGGAATCATATTCCCAGTTGGAGTTCCTTTCCCACATAGAATAGATAGAGAATCAAAGTCGGCGTTACTAAATATGTCGGTAGAATGGTGCACTATAAAACCTATATGCTATTCAAAATCTTAAAACACTCACAAACTTCCCCTGATTTTTTCCCCCAATACACGAAACTTTCCTCACTTTCCCACCCTCCAAACAATGGCCGCAATCAGACTCCGACGGGGCACCGCCCGTCTGCCCCCAGAAGTCAACTGTGTCTTACTCGTCCTCAACCTCCCCTTCAACATCTCCAGCAAGGAGATGTACGACATCTTCGGCAAATACGGCGTTGTACTGACAGATATATATCAGCACCAAGGACCCCAAAACGGCGGCGAACTACCTCTCCGGCTTCTACGTCGCACGTCGCGTACTGCTACTTGATCATGGTCTACGACCAGCGCGCCAAGACGGGCAAGAAGCTTGATATGAGGAAGGTGTTTGGGCCTGAAATCTTGGTTTGGGCCGAGTTGGTAAACGGCCCAAAAAGGAGGCTGTGAATTTCGGCCTAATAGTATAGTGTTGATTGAGTGGTCGAGTCTTAGATGAAGTAGGAATATTTAAGTATCATGATTAGTTTCTAATGTAGTCGAGGCCTTGAAGAAGTAGGTTTGTATGAGGATCAAGATTGGTTTCTGGATAAAGTATATCGATCACATAATAAAACTAGGTTTAGAATCCTAGTCCGAGTCCAAGAGGGTGAGATTCAGTGGTGATAGAGCTTTGGTGGAAGAAAGATCTATGAGAAAATTAAAGATAACGCTAAGGAGTTGCAATGCTATAAACCATTCCTATAAATAGAATAGATCGTGAACAAGAAAATGACCTTTCAACTCAACACACAAATCAACGCTCTATGGGATACTCTTTCACCCTTTTGAGAAAATTCTTACTAACAGTTATCACAAAATTTCGATGGGATATATGGGTTCAGTTGACAGCCGACAAACGATGACTAACTAGATAACATGGCTTTCTATAAGCAACATACCGATTGGATACATGGGGTTAGAGTTGTGGAGTTAGTTTGCCTTAAGAGCCTCGACTGACTGGATGGACAAGATTTTCTTTGAGTATGTGGCTGGCTATTTATCTTAAGTCTCAACTAGCGAAGAGTCTTTTGATTCTTTCGTCAAAACAGATTACTTCATCACCCTTCTCAGTCAAGTGTGGTGTTCAATGATTGGTTACTCCCAGATTACATTCATACCGCCAAACCAATTGAATGGTTAAGACACTCATCCTTTTTGAGTATCTTTGTTTGTACAATTTGATATCGATTTGATGAACATATATTCTTACTGATATAGTTGAGGTTGCCGAACCTGGTTCACAATATCCAGAACTTCACAATTATTTGCATGACCTTATCTTCAGGTTTTAAAACTCAAAGTCGAGAATGTGCTTTTCTCAGCCAAAGTTACTCGATACAGAAGTTGGTAGTGCATTTCATTGCCTCACCAAAAGAGGATTAGTACACACAATTATAATAAAAAGGAGAAATACTATTATGAAGAAAAGTTAGAAAACACCATTGAAACAAATCTTCAATAGGTCTACCAAAAAATCTAGAAAACCGAATAAAATAATAAGCTAGGAAATAGAATCTTATTCAAATCGGGTAATCTGGACAGCCACAGAGTCAACACGTTTTATGACCATATCAACACCAAATCTGGCTCAAAAAGTTTATGTTTTAAAGCTTAGGTTGTCTTCTTCAACTTTGTAGAAGGAACCAACTCCAAAAAATGCCATCTTCATGCTCAAAAAATTAAGCCTGGAACGTTAATATGTCGGCACTGCGCTGGGCCCTAATTAATTCACCACGTTCAAATGATTTGGAATGAAAACTTGGAACTTTGGTATGATTATCCTGAATGACTCACGAACTTTCTCCAATTGGAATTACTCAAAAATTCCCCCGTTTCATCACTTTATGCCCAAGATAGTTTTGCATGTCCTATAATTAAAATATAGCTCAAAGTATTAAAATTCTACTAAAATAACAAATATATTATAACCAAGAATAGGATAAAAATATATAATAAATATCGACTCATCAGTTTGTAATGCTTGGAAATTGGTATAGTGATCTAATTTGATCTTTTTTAACTGTTTTTGCTATGATTTCTCTTGGTTTATGTGGTTCTGAGGTCTGCATCGTTGAATGAGATTACTGATTGAACCCTTTTACTGGTTTTAGAATTTTTCTGTGAGACAACTGTTTTTGTGGCGAAATCGAGTTTGTGGGGTTAACTTGACTGGTCGTCAGTTATCACTGAAAATAGTGATATGGAATGCTTCCGTTCGTGTGAATGAATTGTGTATATGCTCAGTTTTGTAGATTGCTCCATCACCGTCCTTGGCTTGCTAAACATGAATGGTGTAAAAAGTTATTCGTATTTTCATGTTGGTAGTAGGAATTTTGTAACGTCTAGTATGAATTCTCAGCAAGCGTCTACGTTAGGATATCATATGCCAACTGCATTAGCATGAGCGAGCAGTCCGTTGGACTGTATGAATGACGTAGGTTGTTTAGTATGAATTTTCAGTTGTTGGCCAGTCCCTTGGACTGTATCTGCCACACTGGATAAGGAGGACAGGATCGGATGTAAAAAGAGGACATCATACTTTATCCTACTCTTGCATTGGTACATGACAGAGTTCGATAGTATACTAAGACCTTCTGTAAGATTTTGCAGGTTTTGAGGTATCAATTAGTCAGCGGTGAAGCTGGTGAAATCCTCTGGGATGGATTTTATCCAGTCTTTCATGTCCATCCAATCCTCTCATCCAATGTCTCAAACATAATTTAATACCTAGGGTGCTTCTAGCTGTGTTCCGGTCTTCCTTTTGTCTTGGGTTATAGATTTGGGGAGAAGTGATGGGATTTCAGGATGCATAGACTAAATAACTAAGAGCATCTCCGATGGGAGGCCCTAAATAGGGACTCCCACCACCACCACCATCTTTGAGTACTCATTTAAGAACTTAAAGGGAATCTTTGTGTCCTTAAAAGAATATTGCCTCTAATGGGAGAGTCCTTATAGTAGAATCCCTAAATTTGAGGTTGTTACGATTTTATGTGATAATTTGATTAAGTGCACATTTTTTGTTTATGCTAAACTTTTTTGAATTAATTTAAAATTACATTCGCGTAAAATATTTTTGTGAACATTTTAGTAAAAAAAATTCAAATTCTGATACCAAATTTTTTCTTCACAAAAACGTAATTAGAATTGCTTCATTATTAGATTATGCCCTTGCAAATTGATTAGGTACGTAGTTGGGCACATAATTTAAAAAAATAAAAAATAAACCTAGAGTTCATATATTGTAATGTGTTAATCTCGTTCTTTTTTTATATTATTTTTTTAATTAAACCAGGCCAATGGTTAAAATATAAGGAATAATTGGAGACATGGAAAGATGGCATTAGCTTACTATTAATTAAAAGAAATACATTAATTTTATACCTAATGAACAAAACATTAACTCAATACTTAGTTTAAATAATTTGATTTTAAGTAAATAAAAATTTTTATGTTTGAGCTTAGATTAATAGTCATTTAATTTTCTACTGTAGAAATTTAAAATATTTTCTAAACCATAGATTATATACTTTAACCTAAATAAGTTTTTGAGTAAAAAAGATATTCTACCTTATGGTCCAAAATTTCCCTTTCTTCATGCAAAAATCCTTTTGGAGTTCATGCTGCACAACAGCATTTGAACTGGTGGGCCAGCTTTACCACTTTAATTGTCCAAGAGATCCACCATATCAGTATCTATATAGTCTCTATACGTGGGTTTATACACTAAGTAGTTTATTTTTACTTGCTAGTTCCATGAAGACTTTCTAGTTTTCTTTTTTCCAAAACTGAAGGGTGACTTCGGTAAAGAATACATCTGACTTGGTAATAACATAACATAAGATAAAAAATGTTAAAACCAAAGTTTCTTGTAACATGACTGTTAAAAACTTTAAACATAGTACACATAGGTAAGGTCTGAAGGCTTATTGGGCCTACTTGGGCTTACGAATCTTCTAAAATTTTCCACTTCCTTAGAAGTTGGGTGGCTTACTGTACTATCAGAATATACATCTAGGGTTGTCGGAAAAATAGAAGTTCATCTCTAGTAATGACTCAGATTGCGTCCCTTGAAAGATTTAATAGGAAACATTGCATGTGATCTAGCTAAAACATCTTTAGATACCACGAGCAAATATCGTTATATATTAATATTTTACGCTTAAATCAAGCTTACCGTCTAATTTTTCAGGATCCATCCAGTAGTCTTCCCCCGGCCTGCCCTTCTTGTGGGTGGGTGGGACTCAAGGACCTGCTCCCATTCGGAGGAGGAGGGTGGGGGTGTAGTATACCATTTTGGTGGCATTGATAATGACAACATGATTAAGGGTAAAGTGAGTGGGATGTTAGTCAAACAGGAAGGGATTCATTTTGTGATAGATTCCTGTTTCCATCATGATTAAGGGTAAAACTGGATTAGTCTTTATCTTCTACCCATTATAGGTACATTAAAATTGTCTACCATCATAAACAGTGATTACACAGTTTTTGTCCTCTCAATTGTTCGTTTGGTGCTTCATTTCTATTACTTATTTATTTACTAGTGGATGGCATTTGAAGCATTGTGTAAAGGGCGGGTTTTGATATCAACATGTCTTTCGCTATTTTCTACTTATTACTAGATCTTTCTGGTTACTGTTATTTCCAGCTGTTGTTGACACTATCTTCGTGTATCTAATTTTCAATTTTTCGGTGCCTTGATTTTATTTTTATTATTAACATGTTGGTGCTCACTTGTAGTTGTGGTTGTCGATCATGAACAGTGAGGTCTGTGGTTAACTTTGTATGTAAGTAAAGCAAAATATCTTCCTCAGATAATATATTCGCGGGACTCACCGCATCACTCTGCATTTTCATTCCCTAAAACTTCAAGTCAGCTGATTTAATTTGTGTTTCAGATTATGTTTGTAAGTTAATCATCCAGTCCTTGTGATGATCAATTGTGTTTTGATGATAGCGGTAGCTATATACTATTTGTTGAAGTTACTTGCAGTTGGTTGTCACTTGTCATGCAAATGTTGTATTCGGTTTTTAGATAATGGGAACATGCTTTTGTGTTGGTGTTGTGATTGTTGCATGCATTCAGATCCTCTAAGTTCCAAATGTAGTCATTATGTCCTTTTTGGTTGGGAAGAAAAACAACACCAGAAGGCAGGAAGGTGCAAATAGTTGGAGTTTTGCTTTGAACTTTCTGTAAACCAAATGCATGTTCGTGCTGCACGATACAGCTTAACTATTACGGAGAATTAGGAATAGGTTCGAAGCTTGTTTTACAGAAGGGCTCAAATCCTGCCTGGTAATGGACCTAATAGAAGAGGTTATAACGCCACTCCTTCCGACAAACGACAAACGACAAACGACTTGATTGTTGCGAGTTGCGACGGATAGCATCGATTATATTGCTCAAAAATGTTATAGAAAGGCATTCTTGTAGGTCTCCGTTGGTTGTTCTAGTGGCTCACATTATAAACAAATAAGAAAAACATTGAATATGCCATAAACCAATTGCAAGTTCATAATAATTGGGCTATCATTTAGTATTTTACAGATTAATTAATACGATAGTTGAATAACCAGTTGAACGAACATGTCTTATTGAGAATCAGAGATGTGAATATTTCTGGTAGGCTAACGATCATATTGTTTATAAATGTTTCAACGATCTTATTGGTAGGCTAACGATCGACAGCCTACTAATAACTGTTTCAACGATTTTCTCTGAACCCAAGACGAAATATTTCTCCTCCATTGTTCATTCCATGAGTTTCTAGCTTCTACCTTCACAAGCAAGCTATCTTCTCTTCCGCAAACTTGAGGCCTCTTGTGGATATTTTATTTTATTTTCTACTTTAGCCTGGTTGGTGGGCTGGATGAGATTGGGTCTTACGGATATGATTGGATTGACAGGAAATTATAATCCATGTATAAAGATAGGTTAGATAACCCACTTTATTGGGGATTTATAACCCATTATGTCAAGTTCTGTTCACCTCATATTTTGACACAATAAACAACGGACTGAACTTAAGTCTATTTTAATTGGTCACAACCTATCCCAACCACCAAACAGATATATGCAAAACTTTCAAGATTAGTGGTCCATACACTACTACAATATTAGCTTTAGGTGGAGGATGATGGTGGTGGATATTAGAAAAATCATGTCGGATAAATTATATCCAACACAACATTTAATTAGTGGCGGATATTAGAAAAATCCTATCGTTTATATCCGACATAAATTTCTGGCGGATATTAAAAAAATCTTGTCGGTTATAACCGACAACATTGTTGAATCCTCTTTTTAAATATTTTTGATAGATTCTGGCGGTTTTTAAGTTAATAGTGGTGGTTATAACCGACATAAATTGACTATTTTATTATTTTCCTTTCTGGCGGTTATTATTTTAGTATCTGGCGGTTATAACAAACAAAAATGAAAATTTTATTATTTTAAAATGTTATATTGATAAAAATAAATAAATAAATAAACACATATTTTAAAAAAAAAAAATTTCACTCATGACCCTAAAGTCTAATAAACCCAATTCCCACGAGCCATAAA
Organism: Pyrus communis; assembly: GCF_963583255.1. Taxonomy (NCBI): domain Eukaryota; kingdom Viridiplantae; phylum Streptophyta; class Magnoliopsida; order Rosales; family Rosaceae; genus Pyrus; species Pyrus communis. The sequence goes on from NC_084808.1 coordinate 16,624,863, forward strand.
TTTTCTAAGAGAATAATAATAACAGATTACAATCTGAAGCTCTATCATTTTTCTAAAAAGGATTATGTTCCCTCACAGGCAAGCAACAAGATACAAAGAAATTCAAACAATTTTTTTTTCAATGCATCACAAAGCACATTATATGGCACATAAACACACATGAACATCTGGTGTACTCTATCATGTATGGCACATTGTTTGGCACATAAACACACATGAACAACTAGTTTCGTAGAATGCATATCCTATCAAATTGATAGATTTAACAAGCACTTAAGAGTTAATGTTATACTTCCATTTAGTATAAAATAAGATTTATCCACTAGTGTAAATAATTTAAATTGAAGATCGAATTCATTCATTGCATTCTTATATGATCGAGGAGTGTAGCTGCAAAAAATCATCAAAATCGGAGCTAAAATAACCGTTAAATTGTGATTTTTCGTTTATAACCATCGAAAACTTTTATTCTGTTACCTAATATCTGAATGTTTGTTTTTTACGATTTTTTACGTATGCGATCTTGGAGTGTGTACAAACAAGTTTGACGGTTCGATCGTTGAAAAACGTTTAAGAGAATGCGTATTACATCAAAACGATAGATTAAACCAACACTTAGAGTTAATGTTATACTTCCTCATCAAGTACAAAATAAGATTTTGTTGTATCCACTAGTGTAAATATTTTAAATTGAAGATCAAATTCCTTCAATGCATTCTTCTAGGGTCGAGGAGTGTAGTTGTAAAAAAAATCAAAATCGGAGCTAAAATTAACTGTTAAATTGTGATTTTTCGTTTATAACTGTTGAAAACTTTTGTTTTGTTACCTAATCTCTGAAGTGATTTTTTTACTTATGTGATCTCGGAGTGTGTACAAACAAGTTTGACGGTTAGATCATTGAAACAAGTTTCGTAGAATGTGTATCGCGTCAAAACGGTAGATTAAATAAACACTTAAGAGTTAATGTTATACTTTCAATAAGTATAAAATAAGATTTTGTGGTATCCACTAGTGCAAATATTTTAAATTGAAGATCAAGTTTTTTCATTGCATTCTTATAAGGTCAAGGAGTGTAGCTGTAAAAAATCATCAAAATTGGACCTCAAATAATCGTTAAATTGTGATTTTTCGTTTATAACCGTCGAAAACTTTTGTTTTGTTACCTAATCTCTGAACGCTTTTTTTTGTGATTTTTTATGTATGTGATCTCGGAGTGTGTACAAACAAGTTTGACGGTTGGATCGTTGACAAAAGTTTTGTAGAATGCATATAGTGTCAAAACGGTAGATTAAATAAACACTTAAGAGTTAATGTTATACTTCCATTAAATATAAAATAAGATTTTGTGGTATAGTGTAAATATTTTAAATTGAAGATCGAATTCGTTCATTGCATTCTTATAGGGTCGAGGAGTGTAGCTGTAAAAAAATCATCAAAACCAGAGCTAAAATAACCATTAAATTATGATTTTTCGTTTATAATCGTCGAAAATTTTTGTTCCGTTACCTCATCTTTGAATGTTTTTCTTTTTACGATTTTTTACATATGCGATCTTGTAGTATCTACAAACAAGTTTGACGGTTAGATTATTGAAACTAGTTTCGTAGAATGTATATCTCTGTTAGATTTGCCTAAATTTTGAAGTGTGAAAAGTAATTTGTGCTAAATTTTTATTTATGTTTTTCAAGTATTGATTAGACAATATTAGTTTGTGTGATGACATTTTCATTGTACAATTATATTTTTGTTTCTTTATTGCATATTTTACATGAGTTATTATCTATTAAACCAAACAATTATTTGTTTTTGACAAAAACAAAATATTTATTTAATTTTTTAAAACGTATTCTATTTAAATACATATTATTTATTTATTTATGAAACCAAATAATTATTATTTTATTTTTTAAAATTGTAACAAAATTTTGGGTGGCAATTTTCGGGGGAATTTTGCCGCCATTTTTCTCCTGTCGGTTATAACCGACAGGAATGAAAATTTTCTGTCGGTTTATATTATAAAAAAATGTTTCCATCGGTTTTAACCGACAGTAATGTCAATTTTCCAACATAATACCCCTTCTTCCCCATTTTATGCTCTCCGCATTTCCTTATCTTCTCTTCTCCCCATACACGAGCAAACTCCATCTGAAAGCCAAAAGGTATTCCTTTTTCATATCTTCCCTCCCAATTTTTTTAGGGTTAATTTCGATTTTCTTATGCTATTTGCAATGGTGCTTTTTAGGGTTTATTTATTTGATTTCACAGCAATGGCAAAGCATGGTGGAGAACTTGGAGCTGGCGCACTAGGAGCTCTCCATTATCATAGATCTCATCAACATTGTAAGTATTTCGATTTTCATTCGATTTCGGAGAGAGATTCAATTGAATCGTATTCTGTGGATTTTAATGGAATGTGATTGAGTGATTTCACAGCAATGCTTGTTGTGATTGAGTGATTTGAATGGAATGCGATTGAGTGATTTTAAAGGATGGTGAATCGTATTCTGTGGATTTTGAGGGAGGCATTGAGTGATTTTAAAGGATGGTGAATCGTATTCTGTGGATTTTGAGGGAGGCATTGAGTGATTTTAAAGGATAGTGAATCGTTCCGGAGAACTCTATCGCCGACCTTCCAGGACCGGCCGTACGTGAACGGGGGCAACTCTCCATTGTCAGTGCCATCGCCGTCGCAGAAGCTTCTCTCCAGCTCCAGATACTCCCCACCTTTTCCGTCAGCAATTCTTGCCTTCTCTGTCTCCGTCCGGAGCTTCGTCGTTGGAGCTCTCTTTCATCGATCTAATCGCAAAGGCCAGCAATGGCGTTGAGGATTCTACAGGTTGATGACGACGAGATTCAAGGTCGGAGCTTCCATTCATATGGAAAATGCAGAAAGATGTTGTTTATATTTTTTTAATTATTAATATATTTTCTGTCGGTTCTATCCGACAAGAATGGTTTTGTTTATTCTTATTAATAAATGTTCTGTCGGTTATATCCGACAGAAGATGTGGCGGTTTTAGTATTTTCTGTCGGTTTTAGCAGACAAAAATTCTCTTTTTTTATTCATTATTAATATATTTTCTGTTGGTTATATCTGACACAATTTCTGACGCTGACAATTCTGTCGCTTATTATATCCGCCACTGCATCCATTTTCTGTCGAATTTTGCTTGAAATCCGACAGTAATATACAATTTTTGTCGGTTTTTGGACCACCAGTCATAGATAATTTTGTAGTAGTGATGTCTTACTTACTAGTTCAGTAGTATTTTTTTCCAACGATGAAGGAGGTTGGTCATTCAATTCTCTCTGTTTTTTATTTATCGAAAAAGAAAAAGGTTGCTACCCAAAGAATTTACAATTTCAAATAAGTTTGTTTTTATTTTTTATTGTCATCATTTTCTATTTTTTAACGAATAATAGGAATACATACACTAATGGATTCAGAATTCGACCAAGCCTCTTACTTAACTCAAAACTTTAAAAATTGTGAAACTTACCGTTTTAATATCTTAAATAGACACACAAATTATCAAACTCATCTTTTGGCAAGAAAAAATTGACACAGCTGAGCTCTATGGATCGTACGTTATGAAAGTGAAAAGTACAGCAAATATTACAAATAGAGCAAGAATTTTTTTAGGGAACCGTCATTGACTCACAGTCTAGTTAATCACATATCGCTTGTTTCATGCATCTTTGTTTTTATCTCTCATTCATGTCACATGGCCAACAGAGATCATCCCTTTATTTTATTTCTCTTGTTTATGGTTAAAAAATTATAGGGTTAGGTTGCATGAAATATATATTTATTTTTTTAGTACATTGATATTTTTAATAGGAGTTTGGTTAAGCCACACAATAAGCAACCTAATTTAGTATCAAATTTGTCATCCATGAGATTTGAAACTAAGACCTTTCACTTTCAAATAAAAAAAAAAAAAATTCATTAGACCGTTGAAAAACAAAGTTTGTTGACTATCTAGATATTCTGCTTTGAGCCAATTACAAGATTCAGTAGAATTTTTTATTTTCTGATATGTTCAGTCTTTATTTCTTTAATACTTTTGTGTAGGTACAAAAAAAGACAACTCTCTAAAATACGTCCTCGCGGTGTAACGTATGGAACCTTCTTGAGTCATCTCAAAATTAAAAATAATAATAATAAAAAAGATATAAGTGGTTTAATAAAAGAGTTTTATATATAGAAACAAAAACTTTCAATATATTTTAAGAAACTCCATTAACTTTTAAATATATCAATGAGAGACAAAAAAAAATAAAAACAACTAAAGCTAGTTCACGCTATATTTTACAACATTAACCTAGTTCTTTGTCTGTTATTTATTTATTTATTTATTTTTATTATTTTGACCAACTATAGTTTAAAGTAGTAAGTTACGCGATTGATTAAAGGGTTACAAACTTACATGGGTTCAAATGATGTGGTAATGGCAAGCGGTCATTTAACACAGTGCTGGAAATGAGTTGAGTTTTTGCAATGACGGTTACAATTTAACATCATCGACCATTTTTGCAGAATAAGTTCAACCTGTCCTCTATCATTTTTGTAGAAACATTTTTTTTTTATTTTTTTGCAGAATCAGTTCAACTTGTCTTCGATCATTTTTGCATAATCAGTTTAACCCGTCCTTGATCATTTTTGCAGAATCAGTTCAACTCGTTCTTGATTATTTTTTCAGAATCAGTTCAACCCGTCTTCGACCATTGTTGTAGAATCAGTTCAACCTATTCTCAATCATTTTTGCAAAATCAGTTCAGCCCATCATCGATCATTTTTGCAGAATTAGTTTAACCCGTTCTTAATCATTTTTGCAGAATCAATTTAACCCATTTTCGACCATTTTTGCATAATCAGTTCAATCCATCCTCAATCTTTTTTGCAAAATCAATTTCAAATAACTTGACCTAGTAAAAATTATTGATTTAACACAAATGCGCTAATCTAGGTTAAACAAAGAGAGATCCTTAAATCCTGCCGAGCTGATAACAAAAATTTGATTTCTATTCCAAGCCAAAATACTACTACCACCACCATATTGTGTCGTTAGACTTTTAGCTTTCTTCCTCCTCCATAATATTTTATGCAGTTGAATGGTATTATGTATGACATTGAGAAATAATGATAATATTCAATAATTTAATAAAAAAAAAGATTTGTGACTGATTTTGTCTTTAAATCTCCATGTTTTTTCTCATACTAACTAAACTATTACAATAATTATATATAATTATATATATATATATATATATATATATATATATATATATATATATTTGCACCACCAGGTGAACACTATGGGCAGAGCTGGCCTTGAAATTTTAAGGGCCCTATGCAAAAGTGAATTAGAGGCCCTCAAATTGCGAGTTTAATTTATTTTTTTTTTCAATTTTCAGTTTTGCTTTTTATAAATTCTAATAACACAAACAAATATAACAAATCAACTGACAAAAAGGTGAATTATTTTTCTTCTTAATTACTCAAAGGTCCAACCACTTAGTACTACACTTTAGTGGTATTCCTATTTACTTATAAGTGAGAGGTCTTAGGTTCGATTCTTGCAAAAGATGAGTTTGAATCACATCATTACTAATCCATTATGAGGCTAAACCCACCCCCTTCCCATTCACGTAAATAATATCATTGGTTCAAAAAAAAAAAAAAAAAAACCTTAAATGTCCAGGGTTAGAATTTTTATTTTAGTTTTGTGAAATTTTTATATTATTTTTATGGAAGTTTATGCATTTAATAATAATAAAGTAAAAAATGATGGAGGCGCCTCGAATCCATTCCCAAACAGATAATAATAATAAAGTAAAAAATGATGGAGGCAAAGCCTCGAATCCATTCCCAAACAGATACAGAGAAACATAAGTACCACTTGTGCTAACAATTGATTTTATAATATATTTTTTTACACATATTGGTAAATATACATATAATCATGTAAAATTGAAAATCGGGGGCTCTTCCAATTTGAGGACCCTGTGTGGTGGCACCACTTGCACAACCTCAAAGCTAGCCCTGACTGTGGGCTCCCCATCCATCATAAGTATCAATGATCTTACCTCCAGTAAGACCTACATCACCATGAAGATTGTCTTCTCATGAAGAACAAGCTTAATGACATGGTGAACCACAATCTCATCGTTTGTGATCGTCTCATCATGTTGGGTGGAGATAATGGCAGTGTGGACACGCACTGGAACCATACAGATTTTATCACTATAAAGGATATTTTTGTGATTTACATTTCAGAGAAAAAAAAATTAATGATGTTATCTTTTACATTTATTAACTTTTGTCGTTCCTTGAAAGATTTAAAAAGTGTAATCTCAGTATAAAATTAACTACCTGATTTCATGAATACGACATAAGACATAAGACATAAGACATAAGACATAAGTTTTGTAACATCTAATCCAAGGGATTCAATTTTTGAACCCAATTCAACTTCTTCTTCATTGGTCAATGCTTCCACCTGTGGAGGAGACCTAAGAGATTCATCACCCTCACGTGTGCTCCTTGGGACAATTTTTCTTTTGCTTACAATTTCTCTTAATTGCCGCATATTGTGAAAAGGAAAAGTGGTAGGATATAATCATAGGAAAACTAATGAAAAATACTTGAAACTCTTGAGTTTAAACGATAAAGAAAAAATAAATGGTAAAGTGAATAGCACCAGGATTGATTTTTTAGTATAAAAATATGATTTTTCGTTAAAGTAAACATTATCGGGAGTTTTTCGTTAAAGCTTCCTATAATCATCCCTGCAGTTCAACCGCTTCTACAATAAAAGGGTATTTTTTGTAACTTAAATTCTAGAGAAAAGAAAAATTAGGAAGTTTTAACGAAAAACTCACGGTACTGTTCACTTTAAGGAAAAATCACATTTTTACACTAAAAAGTCAAACCTGGTACTATTCACTTTACCCTTTATTTTGTCGTTATCGTTAGAACTCAAAAACTAATGATTTCATCTTTTATATGTATTAACTTTTGTCCCTCCTTGAAATGTTTAAAAAATATTGTCTCAATATAAAATTAAATATTAAAAGTATATTCCATGTGTAATTTTTCCTTAATAAAACTGCAACAGAATATAACAATCAAGTGCATCATTTAAGAAACAATTAATATTTAGCTAAATTTTCTTGGTATGTATAATTAAGAAGAAATGCTAAGGAATTCTCTTAAAAGTGAAAACTTTCTATGAACTATTTATTACTCATTTCTTAACGTTAATTCACGTGCTAGCATTATAAAGCATTGAGCCGAAAAAATATGAGGCGGTAGAGAATCCCACTTTTAAAAGAATCCTCTTATCATTTCTCATATTTAAATCCTCGTTCAACTTCCGAGTACTTATGAAATAATTAGCGGTTGTAATCCAAATCTATCAAATCTTCCAGCTCAGTAAATAAAGTCATTAATTTTTGGATAAATTACACTGTAATACCTCAGGTTTGGGGTCTATTTCAATTCCTTACAACATCTTTAAAACATTTCACTTTCATACCTTGAGTACTATTTTATTTCAAAATAATACCTCCATTACATTTTCCATTCATTGATCTGTTAAATGCTGACGTGGCTGCCACATATATGCCACGTGGCTGCCAAATGTCTGCCACGTGGCAAATAAAATATTTTTTAAATTTTTTAAAAAAAACCTGAATTTTCTCAAAAAAAGAAAAAAAATTGAAAAAAAAGGGGTAAATTACACTTTCATACATTAGATTTGAGGTCTATTTTAATTCCTTACAACATCTTTAAAACATTTCACTTTCATACCTTAAGTACTATTTTATTTCAAAATAATACATCCATTATATTTTCCATCTATTGATCTGTTAAATGTTGACGTGGCTGCCACATATATACCAGCCACGTGGCAAATAAAATATATTTTTAATTTTTTTAAAAAAACCTGAATTTTCTCAGAAAAAAAAAAAAATGAAACCAGTGCCTCCCCCCTCCCCCCCCCCCCCAACGACCCTAACCCAGAACCCAAAAACTTGCAAGAAGAACAAGAAGAAGAAGAAGAAGAGGGAGAAAAAAAAAAAAAAAAAAACCCAGTTCATCCCACCCGAGCCACCCCTTTCTCCCATCCCCCATCACCCCTCCCAAAAATCCCCCATCACCCACAAAAATTCCACCCAAGATTAGATGGATCTACCACAAAACCAGTCCAAAAATCATTTTAAACTCAAAGTATTTTCAAAACCCACCCATATTGAAAATCACAAGATCCTGACTCGAGCGGGGCAAGGAAGCGGGGAAGGTCGCGCGGCCCCAGGGTGGGGGGGGGGGGGGGTGGAGGTTGCGCGGCGCTGAGGGGGGGACGAATTGGGCTTGGGGTTTTTTTTTTTTTTTCTTCTTCTTCCTCCTACTGCTGCTGTTGTAGGTTTTTTTTTTCCTTCTTCTTCATCCATCTTCTTCTTCTTTATGCTGTTGCAGGTTTTTTGGGTTTTGGGTTAGGCATAGGGATGTGGGTCACCCGAAGGGGGGGAGGGATAGTGGGTTTCATTTTTTTTTTCTTTTTTTGAGATAATTGAGGTTTTAAAAAAAAATTAAAAAAATATTTTATTTGTCACGTGGCAGACATTTGGTAGCCACGTGGCACATATATGGCAGCCACGTCAGCATTTAACAAATCAATTGATGAAAAATGTAACGGATGTATTATTTTGAAATAAAATAGTACTTAAGTTATGAAAGTGAAATGTTTTGAAGATATTGTAAGAAATTGAAATAGATTCCAAACCTGAAGTATGAAAGTTTAATTTATCCTTAATTATTTTACAGGTTGCATTTGATGATCTGAGTCATATTTACTTTTACCTCTGCATACATCATTTATTAAAGGCCAGCAAGTGATCTCATCTCATGCATGCTTCGCTTGCTTTCTTCAGAGGCTTCTCCAGCTAAACGCTAGCTGCTGCAGCTGCTGCCGCCCCTTCATAATTAATCTTTAGTGCAATGATGCTTTCAATTTAATTTGGTTTTCTGATTCTCTGAGAGCATTTCCTACCCATAGATTAAAACCTAAAATTTTCAATCCAAAAAATTTAAATTTTAACTCAAAAATGGTTAATTCGATTTCAAATTCAAAATATAAGTTGCATGAGAAAGCGTTAAGGCAATCGGATGACATGATGAACTAGTGTAATTTTTTGGTTAATGTTCTTTTATTTTTATCGACTAAAGTGAATTTCATTAAACACTCCAAAAGAACAGCTGAACGTTGACACAAATACAAAATATCAAATATCCATAAGCATAAGAACCAAACACAAGCCTAAAATAAAATGCCCAACCCCTCAAACAATAATCTCAAAACCCAAACAACAGTCGCCACGGTCATCACCGTGAACTCCACCACCACAGGTTAATGTTCATTTGGAAAGCAACAATCTACCAAATGCAAATCTTATTGGTCATTACAAAAATGCCGGGTTTTCCATTTAGCTTATCGAACTTTAAAAAAAATAAAAAATAAAAAAAATAAAAAAATGAAAAATAAAAAAAACAAACAGATGCGACCATTATTTAATTTATTTTGTGAGTGGTGTTAATTAATCTAATTGTTTTGGGTCCAAATTGTAATCCCTTTGTCTTTTCAACTATTTTCACTTTTGTCGCAAATGAATAGATGGGACCTTGAGCAATTAGATTCTATAATTGACCCGATCTATATAATTTTTTTTTTTTTTTAAACAAACAATGTGATACAAACTGAGATAGAAAGAGGTGAACTTAATTTTATAATGGACTAATAATAATATGATTCAAATTTATTTTTGGTAAGAATCGAACCTAAGACCTTTCACTTACAAATGAAAAAGAATACCACTACACCATAATACTAAGCGGTACTCAATCTATATAATGAAACTTTCACCAATGACCATTTCATTTCGTTTTTACTTGGTTTTAAAGTATATTTCAAAGAAGCAACATAATTTCTCATCTAAAATGAAGGTAAAAGATAAATTACTTATGAAGAAAAATTATTCTTTTTAGTTTTTAAAAAACTGCAGAATATCAAAACCACATAACTATTACCTTATTGGTATTGAAAAACCATTCACCTCTATCTTAATTTTTTAATTCAACATAGCTTAAGTGAAAAAATTTGAAGTTTCAATATAAAACGAGTCGACAATATATGAAATAGTTCAAATTACTTACAAATTTGTGTAAGGTCTCTTCTTTAATTAATGTGAGAGTCATTTTCAATATGTCTCCTCACGTGTAACAAATTTTCAAGCTCAACATGTGAACAACACAAATGAGGTGACGTGGATCACGTATGGGACAAACTGCTCTGATACTACGAGAAAGTTGAGGTTCCACCATAAAATCAATTGACAATATGAGAAGTAGTCCAACTTGTTTATAAGTTGATGCAAAGTCCATCTCAAATCTAGGAACTAAATGAGCCCTCAATGTTTGAATTCAAATCCCATAAATGATAAATAATTTATTTTATAATCAAACTGCGTATTCGAAGATCTCTCTTTATATTAGAAAAACAATAAATATATCTCATCAAATATGCGGTTCGCACTCTAAGGACCATTTCAAAACGAACATACAAGTAGACGATCAAAATACTAGTAAAATAATGTATGTAAATTAATCAATTTTTGTTTCTCAAATATTTTGTACATGTTCAAGCCTAGAAAATCCCTTGGGAATAGGTGGATTTCATTGGCTTATCCCCTAAATACAAATAGCCAAATTGGGTTGTTTTCAAATTCATTGGTCTAAGCAAGGAAAAAAACATTTATTTTAGTAGGTCCTTCGACCTTTAATATAAAGCCATGAAACATTAATTTCTATGGAGTTTGATTGAGACCAATTTGTCTTCACCAACGTGGACTTTGATTATTGATCATGGTCAATTTAATATATAGTTAATATATAAAGCAAGAGCTCCATTTTGGTGTCATCGGCTTTGACAAAAAAAATTAGACCAAACTGCCCCTCAGCCAAAAAAAATTTAAACCTGTCCAAAATAATATATCAAAGGGTAAATTACATTTTACCCTCTCAGATTTGGAGTCAATTTCAATTCCTTACAACATATTTAAAACACTTCAATTTCATACATTTACTTATCATTTTATTTCAATTTCATACATCCGTTAGAAAATCTGTTAAGTAAACCGTTAAATGATGACGTGGCAAATATGGGATCCACATTTGTACTGACGTGACTGCCACATTTATGCCACGTGAAAAAATAATAATTTTTTTATGCATTTAAAATATAATAATATTTACTCTATTTAAAAAATATATATATAAAAAAAACCAAACATACCCAGAACCCCCCCCCAACCCACTTCTCCATCTCCTCCCTCTTCACCTCGCATCCATTCTCTTTCCCCAGACCCACTACTCCCTCTTCATCCCTCGGCCCACCTTCAGCTTCGAGGCCCAGCCGAGACCTTCCAGAAGACTACAACATTGGGTGAATCGCCGAATAGGTGTGTGGTCAATCGGTGCTACGAATGCTAGAGAAAGGTCAGGTTGACCGGATTTCGATGCCTGTGCGGCGAGCTCTTCTGCTCCGAGCACCAGTACTCCAACTGCCATGTGTTCAGCTATAACTATTTGGGGTTTTAGGTGGGGGGTTGCGGGGGAGGTAGGGGTGGGGTGGGGGTGGGGTGAGGGGTTACGGGGGAGGTGGGGGTGAAGATGGAGGAGTGGGTCTAGGGAGAGAGAAAGAATGGGAGGTGAAAATGGAGGAGATGGAGAAGTGAGTCAAGTGGTGGGGGGTTCTGGTTATGTTCCCTTTTTTTTTTTTTTTTTTTTAAGAGTAAATATTATTATATTTTAAATGTATAATTTTTTTTTTTGCCACGCATACAAATTTTCTAACGGATATATGAAATTGAAATAAAATGATAAGTAAATGTATGAAATTGAAATGTTTTAAAGATGTTGTAAGGAATTGAAATTGACCCCAAACCTAAGGGGGTAAAATGTAATTTACCCTATATCAAATCATGCAAGGGTAAGTTGGTAATTTGGTCATCATAAAATATAGTATAACTATAAATGGGGAGAGAGAAAAGATTAAAAAAATGAAAGGGAAGAGAGAAAAGAATAAATAAATGACAAAGTTGATGGTGCATAAGTGACGGGGAACAAAAATATAATAAAAAATAAGAAAAATCGTAAATGTTATGTTTAAAACATCTTAAGAGGCGCGTAGCGCCGGTGATAAAAAAAAAGAAAATAACAAAATAAAAAAAATATTGAAGCAATTCACGCATATAAATACATTTAAAATGACTAAGTTGTGCGTAGCGCACTATGATTTAAAAAAAAAAAAAAATCTTTTGCACGCAGTTGTTTATTAAATATTATTTCTCAATTTTTAAACACTTAAAAAATGCATAGTGTCGCTTAAGAGGTGCATAATAATGTGATTAAATTAATTGTCAAATGATTTTTTATTTTCTTTTGAACAAAGGATGTTATCTACACTAAGGGTAGATAGTGGGTTTAGTCTCATAATGGGCTAGCAATCAGTTGTTTATTGAATATTATTTTTTCTAACTTAATGTAAATTCAATAAAATGTAGATGGAAATTGAAAGACCACTTTTATTAATATGGATTCACCTGCTGTAAAAGATCGCTTTTATTAAATGTATTTATTATTCATTTCCATCTCCATTAATAAATACATTTAAAACATATAAATCGCGCGTAGTATGCTGTAATTAAGCGTCTATGGAGGCTAGTATAGTTGACACACCCCAACCGGAGTCGAGTCGTTCTAGCCGTCACGTGAGAGTGACGTAGCCAAGTGCGCAACAGAAGTGACAATGATAAGAAAAATGTGAATAAATAAAAACCAAAACTAACTTATTTAACTAGAGATACCATGTAAGTGTGTGAAAGTGATCAAATATAAGATACAACATATCAGAGCATAAGTATAACAAAAGTGCATTTGAACTAACTAAGTACTAATTATACAAACAGGGAGAAGATCCCTACTTATTTAGTAGAACGTCAGAACCGCCGAGTAGTCCTCGTGAGCCACCAAAGATGAATAGCTACCTAGAACTTGGAGGGGCACAAAACAGAAGGGTGAGTGGGCAAAAACAAAGTGTTTAAAAAATATATTTATCTTTTCTAAACATAGTAACCCCTCTCCGTAAAACCTGTATAGTTTCCAGAAAATACTACTACATAGGTATGAAAAACCAAAACATAAGGCCAACGAAAACTGAAGTATGCCATGTCATAATATTTCAGCACTAAAAGATGTAAGCCAGGTGTGAAACCAATATAAAGTAGTATGCCAGTAAGAGTCACCTAACGTGACATGTACGACTAGATCTATAGCTCATAAACACATTGCTGCACACGAGTCGGAGTCACCTAATGTGACCTGTACGACAGGTTGGGTGTAAATAAGAAGTAGTATGCCAGTAAGAGTCACTTAACGTGACCTGTACGACTAGATCTATAGCTCATCAACATATTGCTGCACACGAGTCGAAGTCACCTAATGTGACATGTACGACAGGTTGGGTGTAAATAAGTACGCTCAAGTGCTACGATCACGTGAAAGCTGTGCAATAGATCGTGGGTCTAAGAGTTGAACCACTTATTGTAGTCTGTACGACAGGCTAGCACCAAAACTTGGATCCAAGGTGAATGTGTTGTGTGGGAGGTGAACAATCACGTGAAAGTTGTGCCCTGGCCTCGGGCGGGAACACTAACTCCGGGGTGCAGCATAATAAGCTGTAAATGCATAAATGCATAGCAATATGCAAGGCAACAAGACCAATCACATGCTAACTCACCTGAAGCTTACCTGAGCCTCTGCAGCATCCAATAATATAATTCACAATTCATACTAATGCAACGATATAGTAATAAACGGTATAGACATGGCACACAAGGCATAAATTCATTTTAAAAAGAACGTTTTCTGGAAATCATAAAGCGTGTGTGTGTTTGTGTGTGTAAAGCAAATGCCCACTTAATGATAAGTAGCAGGATCGTAGCCCCCTTGTTTTGCTTGTCCACGCTCGTCCCCGGGTTACGTCTCACCTATATGTGATACAACTATTTTAGCGTTAATTCAATAGCACATAAACAAAGCCTAGGATGAATTCCTCATACGTTGCTCAAATGGGGTGTTTGAATATACCAATGTGATCTACTCGACAACACAAACACCCCCATATTTTTAGAAAATTTTTGGATACCGAACACATTGGCCACGCGCAGGCACGTGCCTAGCACATAGGACGGAAAACCCTAACAGCGTTAGGAATATTTCGTTAAAATAGCAGAATATTCCGCTAAATTATAACGGTGTTACTTGACGCCGTTAGAATATTCCGTCAACTTTGATAAAATATTCTTCTTCTTCTTAGGTGGACCTCGCCGGCCACCGCCGTTTGACCCTGCCGGCCACCGTCTGGTTCGCCGATTTATGGAAAATTTTCAAAGCTTAATATCTACTTCATTTCTCAACCAAAATCTATGAAATTTATATGGATTTGAAGGTTTTGAAGAGTAGAACACATTCAAACCTATTAGAAGTCCTAAAGCCAACGAAAAATGGTTGGAAAAACTCTTGAAAGTTTTGGCCAAAACTGGAATCCCTCGAATGCGCCTATTCCGACGTCAACTTCACTCCAAAGCCACTGTAAAACTTGTGAAATGTCCATGATCACGCCAAAGTAACCTAGGTCCTCATCGGAGCTTATGCGTTCTTGGGTTCTTAACGTCCGTTTGACGACCTACAAGTATGATTAGGCTCGAGGAGTCACAGGAAAGGTTATGGTGGGTTCTAAAAACTCGATCCATGCGAATTTGATGATAATTGGGTGTATGAGTGACACGGTGCAAAAGGGAGAATGAGGGAAAAAGATCGAGATAGAGAGAGATAAGAGGATGAGAGTACAAGTGTCTGATTGGGCAGCATCAGAAAATATCATTTTCTGATTGGACTACTGTGAGAAAGAGGGAGGGAGAGATAGGATTCTCAATTGGCCCAAGAAAGAAACCCAAAAATCTGATTAGGCTCAAGAACATTGGAACTATGGTGAATATGTGATAGGTGTACTCAACCTTAAAATATTTCTACCCATTTACGTATTCAAATAATCGTAACATTTTCGTTACGAATTCGATTCGCCCCTAACTCATGTTATTACGTTTGTGACGTCGAGTACGGTTTAATTACGACGGCGAGGAAATAATTTAAAACTACATATATACATCCACATCATTAAGCCAACAAGGGCAATATCGTCACTTTACACACCAATGGAGAAAATATATATAATAATTTGGGACGGGTCGTCACAATAGTTAACGTGAAAATATTGATTGTTTTAATTTGTGGAGAGTAATGTTACACTTACTATATATGTGTACTATTTTTCTAATAAAGAAATGGCATACTAACACATATGAGTTCTATTTGTATTAAAAACAGTATAATTAATTGTACAAATATAGAATAAAAGTAGCATTTTTTTATTTGTGACAGCATTTCAATTGTGAATCGATCGAATACGGATTTTGCAGTTAAAAAAAAGCCGAAAAAGGAACGGTGGTAAAAAGAACTTGTTGGTTTGAAGCTAAAAGTCAAGCAAGAAGCATTCAAAGTCCATAGAAATCATATGTCCCCATTAAAGCGATGGAAGCTTTCTTTATTTAAGATATGCTAAAATAAAAACTTGAGAGATTTATTTGTGGAGTAACAAAGCACTACCTTATAATATTTACTATCAATAACGTATCTTTCACTATGACTTCAATCTATATTCTTGTTCTGGTCTTGATATTTAGTATGATACGTGTACATAACGTTGCAAGGAAACATAGTTGTGTAATTTTAACTTTTATCATTGGTCTGGATGTGTCATTTGTCGTGGACACTAGTCATACATTTACTCAAACTAAAGAAGAAATGGAAAAAGAAGAAGAAAAAAGATAGTTGCTTGCATTATCATTCGACATCTTAGTGGAGGTGGTATTTTTCTTCTATATGGGACCAACTAGCTACTAGTGCAAACGGCATTTTTTCACCATATAGGAAGAGTAGTCAAATTTGAATCTTTTTGCACTCAAAAGGAAAAGAGAAAATCGTTCTACAGTTAAGGTTGGTGTGGCTTGGTTTAGTTTGGTTTAGTTTCAACCAATATAATATCAAGGCTCTACCTAGGCTTCGAGTTAGTAGCATAATCAAACTAAATCGATCCGATCAACCCAATCATATCAATATCACGAGATTGTATAAACTTATAAATGCACTATTAAGTAAGATATTTATAACATTATACCAAAATATTACTAGTAAGCATATAGATGCGATAAAGAACCCATCACGATACGCTCCTTTGAAAAACACTTACACTCATAACTGCTTTTGTTGAAAACACATTTATTAGAAGAAATATCAATACTCTTTAAGAAATTTCGAAGTATTTGGAAGTACATTTTTATAAAACATTTTTCAGTGCTTCTTGAGAACAAATCAACAATGTACAGTCTAAAAGCATGCCCTTCATTTTTATGCAATACATTCTTGAGAACGCTGTTAGCCATTTTAATCTTGAATCCTACAAAACAACTCCCCCAAAACAATATCCACCCCCTCAAGGCCCTCCTCAAAAATTGCAGGCTTTGCATTTATTATTATTATTATTATTTTCTTACAAACGGTGTTTTACATTAAATTTATTACAACTACGAAAATAAAAATTCAAATTTGAGTAGAAGAAATAACATATTTTGAACAAATGGCTAAATCCAAATATAGAACATTGTAAATACTCTTGAAAATGCATAGTGAAGGAATCTGCTGATAATGTAACTTGTGAAATTACATGGTGACAGAATATTTATAAATTGAATAAAGAAATCGGATTGATCAAATTACAAGGAAAAAAGCAAAAGCAAGTGTGAAAAATATGAGGGCCCAAAGAGCTCCGCATGTCACCCAACCACTGGCTCCATGTCATTAGAAGATCAAATGCATGACTGAAGAGGGCAGGGCAGGGCAGTCCCACTGCACTAGACATGTCAAATCATGATTGGATAAGAGTGAAGGGGCCTACACTTTTCGTGAACCCTCGAAGGGTTTTGGTTTTTGTACACTCCTCAAATTTTGTGCCCAAACAAAAACAAAATAAGAAAGAAAAAGAAAAAGCAGAATACCTAACAGCATATGTGCAGAGAATATCCTAACCCTACATCCAAACAGTGTGGAATCCACTACCGGAAAGTCGAGGCCGCATGCCGCTTATCCCTGTCTCCAAACACTCCGTTTCGTTTGGTCTGGGCAAACTTGGGTGAGAAAATGAAATCCACTGATCACAAGGAATCTCCTTAGACCAACTCTAATGGTGGATTAAAAGTCAAATTACTCTTCAAATTTTCCCTCCAAACCCCCTCCAACCCAAGAGAAAATTTTGGGCTAAATGCTAAATGCTAAACCAATGTCAAATTCCCCCTAAAATTTAGCCCAGAAATCGGAGTGGACTCCATCCAATATTTATCGGAATTTAAATTTTTTTAGATTAAAATATTTATAAAGTTAATTTACGATGATCTACATATTTATTTATTTTTAAATTTAATTTAACAAAAAAAATAGCCTAAGTTCATTTTTTAATAATCCCCGGCTAAAATTTTAGGCTAGAACAGTTGGAGCAGAAAAATTATTTCTGGGCTAAAAGCTAAATTTTTCAGGCTAAAAAATTTGGTTTTTAGTTCAACCATTGAAGATGGTCTTATGAGTAGAATTTTTTCTCCTTCTAATCTCTCTTCTTCTATCTCATCTTATTTAAAAGGTTATGATTTCTACATTTTGTTTTGAATATTTTATATAAAAAATAAGATAAGAAGATGAGTGCGAGAGAAGATGATAGAAAGAGATGATAATAAGAGAAGAATCCTATTTCATTTCTTTAGAGAGAGAGAGACAAAGAGAGATAGACAGAAAAAGGAGAGAGAAAAACAAAAAGGGTAAGTGGGACGTTGCTTTCATGAGGGAGTCTATAATTGCTTTCATGGGAAGTTGCATTTAGGGGAATTTTTTTTTTTTTTTAATTTTTGCTTTGTAAAGAGCATCAGTCTTATCACCCAAAAAAAATTAAGAAAAAGGAGTATGGGCCCCACAATCACAACCCCTCTTTTGGCCTTTTTTGTAACCGACCCTACCCACTTCTTAAAATATAAGATTTAATGTTCATAGCAATAATATGATCATATATTTTACAAAACATAATGGATTACAAGAGTCCCACCACAAATCATTTTGGACCAAAAATAATTTAATTTGAACTAAGAAGATTATATTTTTTTAATCATATATGTAATTTACTTCATATAATAAGAAATTACTATTAACATTCTATAAATCTCATAACACAATCCTTGTAAGTTTATTTTTTTTAAATATCGAAAGTTTTGAGTGTATAAGGAGAATTTTAATGTGTTAATATCAATTCTCTATAATAATGGAGTTTCTATTTGCTTTCTACAAAAATGACGTTGTATACATTTTCTAAAATAAAGAAGGGAGAATATGATGGTTCTTTAAAAGCGTTAACATCAATTGTGTGACATCCCACATCGCCCAGGGGAGTGATCCTTAAATGTATATTCCCATCCCTACCTAGCACGAGGCCTTTTGGGAGCTCACTGGCTTCGGGTTCCGTAGGAACTCCGAAGTTAAGCGAGAAGGGGCCTAGAGCAATCCCATGATGGGTGACCCACTGGGAAGTTGCTCGTGAGTTCCCAAAAATAAAACCGTGAGGGAATGGTAAGCCCAAAGCGGACAATATCGTGCTACGGTGGTGGAGCGGACCCGGGTAGTGATCCGCCCCGGGCCGGGATGTGACTCCGGGCCGGGATGTGACAAATTGGTATCAGAGCCAATCCCTGGCTGGAAATGTGCCGACGAGGACGTCGGGCCCTTAAGGGGGGTGGATTGTGACATCCCACATCGCCCAGGGGAGTGATCCTTAAATGTATATTCCCATCCCTACCTAGCACGAGGCCTTTTGGGAGCTCACTGGCTTCGGGTTCCGTAGGAACTCCGAAGTTAAGCGAGAAGGGGCCTAGAGCAATCCCATGATGGGTGACCCACTGGGAAGTTGCTCGTGAGTTCCCAAAAATAAAACCGTGAGGGAATGGTAAGCCCAAAGCGGACAATATCGTGCTACGGTGGTGGAGCGGACCCGGGTAGTGATCCGCCCCGGGCCGGGATGTGACTCCGGGCCGGGATGTGACAAATTGGTATCAGAGCCAATCCCTGGCCGGAAATGTGCCGACGAGGACGTCGGGCCCTTAAGGGGGGTGGATTGTGACATCCCACATCGCCCAGGGGAGTGATCCTTAAATGTATATTCCCATCCCTACCTAGCACGAGGCCTTTTGGGAGCTCACTGGCTTCGGGTTCCGTAGGAACTCCGAAGTTAAGCGAGAAGGGGCCTAGAGCAATCCCATGATGGGTGACCCACTGGGAAGTTGCTCGTGAGTTCCCAAAAATAAAACCGTGAGGGAATGGTAAGCCCAAAGCGGACAATATCGTGCTACGGTGGTGGAGCGGACCCGGGTAGTGATCCGCCCCGGGCCGGGATGTGACAAATTGTTTATGAGATTAGACTAATATCAATTTCAAAACAATAGTCAAATCACTATTAGCCAACACGTAGTTTATGTTGAAATCGTATCAAGCTACTATTGTAATAAGTAACTAAGAGCATTTTCAAATGAGATGTCATTAAAAGCCAGCCTATGTTGTACTTTGATTTTTTTTTTTTTTTTTAATAGTTTTGCTATCCCCTCAGCACTACGAGATTGTATTATTGAACGCGCGCACACAGACATACACACACATACAGAGAAAATATTTTTTTTACATAAAGCCTTGATAATATTGTACTTTGTAGAAACACTACCAGTCCAACACTTAGCTAAAAAAAGGACACCTAACACTGTAATTCAAGAAAGTCATAAAGAAATTTCACAACTAAAAATCAACAAATCCATAGATAACGTTTTATATTTTTATGTAAATTAAAAAAAAATTGTTGGATTTGTTTTTAGTTTATTATAAAATATATTTGGGCCAAACATATTACCCATTTAGCACAATGAGAAGGGAATTAGTCTCTAAATAGTCATGATGCATATTTCCTTAATAGGTTAAGGTTATATGACTCCAAAAGCGTGTGTTTAGCCACAAAATGGAGTTTTCTCTAAAGGCTTCAACTCCAAGCATATAAAATAAGCTTCAAATTTGTCACACGCTCAACTCAACTCATTTTGATCATATATTTAAGTATTAACACTTGTACCATATCGTGTCACATTCCCCAATTAACATATGTAACACACTCCACTTAAAATATGTGCCACACTCCACTTCCCATAATATTATTATGGAAACTATTGAAAGTAAATGGAGACGGATGGATATTTTAGTCTTGGTACTAATTAAGAATGACTATATGGATTTAAATTTTCCATAAAGGCATTAAAATGGTAGGTTATTATAGACGCAGCCTTTGTAAATAAACTTAGCCACAAATAATTTGGTATCTAAACTGTTAACACAGGGTCTTTTTAGACCCCTAAAATAGTGAAAGCATGAGAAAGGCGCAAAGAAGATCCAAAAAGGAAAATGACAACCAAAGTCCAATAAAACTAGAAGAGTCTGTTCCGAGCGCTACGGATGACCGCTCAACAACTTGGTTTGATTGTTAGCAAAGAGGCGAGCACTTTCTCCTCAAGTACTTTTCAACTGTTGGAGGCAAGTTTGCAAATTAACCACTTTATAGCATGAAGTCTCAAGGACATGCTTAGTTAAACACCAACCCCATATAGACCTGGGTGGTTTTAGAAACCAATGAAGGTCAGTAAAAGTGTCGCTGAAGGTCCTCAAGAGACCATCTGAATGTCTTGTACAAGTCCATTTAGTGCCTACCAAGTGTTTGATGAAATTCCTTCTAAGCATATCTTAGCAACATGTGGCAGGACATGTCAGCAAAACTTGATAGGGGTTCTCAACATCACTTGGCAAGGGTTTTGAAATAATTGAGAAAATTGCTTCAACATATGTAAATAGACCCACCAAATGCTCGGCAAAATTCCTAACTTAGGAGTTGAAAATATTTGCTCACCTTCATGCGCAATTCTGTTTAAATAAAATTAATGTCTTTTACACTCGTACCTCCCAAGATTAGAATCTTGGATTTGACACTAATTCTTTTCTTACTTTCAAGTTATTCTTTTTATTCTTTTTTTTTCAAATTGTTTGAACCCAAAATATTGGGCTTAGGCCGCATAAAGTCACAAGCCTAATATTGGTTGATGATCTTCGGCCCAATTATTATTCTTCGAAATTGGATCAAGACTAGCCTAGTGTCAATGCAAATTTCCGCCGTCTTCAGTCTTGACGAAAATGCATCTGCAAAACAATCAACACTTTTGATCAAAGACGTAAGCCTCACGCGCACACAAGATGGGGGGGGGGGGGGTTAGGATAACGGATCTCCGATGCCTTAGTTTCTCTGAGAGAGTAAAGTGTTTAGGGGTTTTTTAGGGTCACAAAAACTCTGAAATTTGGTAGAATGTGGGGTATTTATAGGGATAGGGTCGGCCATAGTGTTTAATGGAGAGATATTCTCTAAATATTCCCAAGATATTAAATAGGAAATAATATCTTGACATAATGGTGTACTTATCCCTATTTTATTTAACTTAGGATTACTTACTTGATTGGAGTCAATCTTCAAATGTGACATCCCACATCGCCCAGGGGAGCGATCCTTAAATGTATATTCTCATCCCTACCTAGCACGAGGCCTTTTGGGAGCTCACTGGCTTCGGGTTCCGTAGGAACTCCGAAGTTAAGCGAGGAAGGGGGCTAGAGCAATCCCATGATGGATGACCCACTGGGAAGTTGCTCGTGAGTTCCCAAAAACAAAACCGTGAGGGAATGGTAAGCTCAAATGTGAATGTATTAAAGATAGGATTTGGGTAATTAATCCTTATCTTTAATTCCTTGCCAAGGGAGGTGAGCTATGGGCAGTTGTATTCAGTTGCTGAGACCTTCAGGAATGTGAGCTGCGCGTGGAAGCATCTAAGAAGCATGCCCATTTATTGAGGGCAATCTTGTCTTTCTTGAATAAAAGTCCACGTGTCGCCTCTAAAATTTTGGGGATTATTTTAGGCTCAACAAATGCCACCACACCTACTGTGTTGCACGCATGAAAATGACAGTAGGTGTAGAAATCCTAAGCTGCTTAGGTTTGTAGAATTGTTTCCCAATTTGAACTTGATATTCTTTCTTGATTTAGAGATAGATTTCTTCTAGGAAAAGGAATCCAATTGTCCCCAATACCTATTTAATTATTCCTTAACCAGGGGATTAAATAAATTTGGAGAACAATCGTTATTCCAACAAGGAAGAGAAGCCAAAGGAAATTTTTTATTCCCTTTCCCTTAGAGTTCTTCTTTTCTTGCCCTTGCAAAAAGTCGTCTCTCGTTGTTCTTCTTCTTCTCCGTGTCGGACCAAGGTAAGAAAATTTTGAATTTTCTTCTTCTTGAATTTTTTAGGAGTCTTGAGACTTGAAAAATTGGCTCAGTGGGGGTCGAGGAGGTGAGAAACGCGTGTCAAGGATGCCACGGTGCAACTTGGTGGCGCGGCAAGAGGGTCAATGCGCTGGGTAAGCTGTGAGGCTCTAGCCCATCTAGGTGAGCTCGACAAGGGCCAAACATGGTGAAACAGACTTGGGTCTGTTGTGGTAGGCGAAAGAGAGAGAGATCGGCCGAAGAAGCCTTAGGCATCACTGAAGTGTAACGGAGAGGGAGAGAGGCGCTGGGCACTTGCCACCTTTTCTGTTGGACTGGGCACGGGCCAGTGTAGACGTGAGGTGAGAGAGCAGGAGATACCGGCTTGGGCCGGCTCTTGGATCTTAGTGGCTTAGGCCGAAAGGCCTCGGTTTGTTTCTTGGGGCACTTGGCGTGTGAAGAATGAGAGAGGAATGAGGCGCGAGCTTCCTCTCTCGCTAGGCTGAGCGGCATGGGCTACATGCATAAGGGCTCGAGGCCTTGGGGCTGCGTTGTGGAAGAGAAAGTTGGGCCTTTATAGCATGGTCGTGGTGGCATACAGGGCCGTAGGGCTTAGCGTTGGGGTGCTGGACTCTGCAGTTATTTATTTATTTTTTTTCTTTTTTTGATTCTCTTCTCGCGAGTTGCCTTCTAAATATTTTTCTTCGTGGTTTTTGCAGAGACTTCGAGATGTCTTCCTCTGATCACAAAAGTGACGAATATCCTCTATCTTTATACCATCAAGGTGGTTCTTCTAACAAGGTGGCCTACTTCAATGCTGCACACGTCAAGATCAATTATAACGTGTTGTTTCAGGGATTTTCTTAAGGTGTACAATCATGCGATTCCATCGGTGGTTCGTGTTAAGCGAGTGAAAGATGATACCAGTCATGAACCATGCGGCGAAGGCCCCACTGCCAGGAAAAGGGCTATCAAATTCTATCTGTATAACTTTAAGTTAGGATTTACTTTTCCCATGCCGCGTCTTTTCCAGAAGATGATCAACTCTATGAAATGCATGCCTGCTTAGTGCTTCCCAAATGCAATTCGTGCGATAGTGGGATTCTTAAACTTAAGCAAGTTCTTTAATCTAGGCTTGACCATAAATGAGTTATGGTACTTCTTTGAAATCGGCCACAAGGAATGTGTGGTGCAACTGAGGTCTCACCATAGGTTGCTTGATGCTTCTTGCAAAGGTATTCATGAGTAGACGATAGACACCTTGGAGATGAGTGGAGAGTGGGAGTCTGACTCTTTTCCTGACCTGTGATGTCTCGACTACCTTTATCAGTGGTAAGTGAACTGCTTCATTCTTATCCTGCTTGAATTTTTGTTGAGTTGCTTTATGACTTTAATTTATTGATCGTCCTTCTTACTTTGTGTATATTTGGAGTTTGGCTCAACTCCAAGGACTTCGGCAGATATGAAGAAAGTGGACGTTGCCTTGGGCATTCTTATTGAGTATCTTGAGTGGTGCTGGTTGCTCAGCCCTCTTCGTTAGGAGAAAGGTAGCCTACCTCCAAAAGAAGAGATAAAGCGGATAAAGGATGAAACGTTAGCTCGTCTGATTGCTGCTGTAGAGGTCGTTGCCAATGAGGGTGGAAATAACAGATCTTCCTCATTTTCTTATAAGCCGTCAACCGAGAAGAAGCTAAGAACTTCTGATGCTGCTCTTGGGAACTCGTCTGCTACCGAGAAGCTTGATCTAACTTCCTCTAAGGGGGCAAAGAAGACTGTTGAGCCTGAGCCTGTAAAACCTTCTACTCCGAAGGTGACCACATCCATTGCTAAGAGGCTTGCCTAGCGAAAGGGTTCGGTGGTGCCCCTGGTGTCTCGATTTGCATCGAAACGTCCATCGAGAGCTGAGTTTGGTTTGGCTTCTGAAATGATTGCCGTTATGGACAACAGGAAAGTGGATTTTGCTGTTAAGGTGGTGCTTGGGCCCCTTCCTCATTTTGCAGTCACTGACTCGTTTGTTGAGAAGGGGAAATCTGTTCGCACGGGCAATTATGAGCGATTCATCGAGTCTGAGGCTGGAGAGTTTTCTGAGGTTTGTGCACTGCTGAAGGCTGACCTACTTGAGGACATCGATGCATGGCCCAAGTTTGTTGATAGTGTTGGGAAAGTTGTAGTCCGTTCAGACTCATTTGCAAAGTGTACTGCTTACTCGAGGAGGTCCTCCCTGATTGCCATAATGCATAAGACTTTGATCCTGGCAACTGAGTCTATGCGCATTGATCAGGATGTTGTCAAGTGTGTTAAAGAGGCCGAAGTGGCGTTGGTGGCTCAGTTTCGCTCGGCTGCTGAAAAAATCGAGAAGCTCGAATCTGAACTTGCCGTTTTGAAGGGATCTGATGTCTTCGCCCCCACTTATATGCAGTTGGAGATCGTTCATCAAGAGGTTGTTAACTTGAAGACTAGGTTTAGTGCGACTCAAGTGATGTTGGAAGCTGCAGAGAAGGAAGCCAGTTTTGTTTCTCCAGTGGTCAAAGACCTTGAGCATGTTTTCAGAGCTACGATCTGCTTGTTTTACCAAAGATGATGAACTTATCTTCATGCATGCTGAAGTGTCTCATCTCAAGGAGATTCCCAGTAAGCTTGAGTCCTAGAAAATGGATTTGCAAAGTGCACTGTCTGCTAGTGAAAACCTGAAAAAAGAATTAGTTGAGCTGCAAAGTGCTCACACTTGGCTTGTTGAGGAAAACGTGCAACTGAAAAATGAGAAAGCTAGTCACGAAGTGGCACTTGCTTCTTGTCAGGACGATCTCTACAAGCTTGGCTATGTTGACCATTTTCAGGGCAGATTGTCGGATTATGAGTTTTTCGAGAATGACTTAATGACTTTTTTCATTTCTCTAGTTGATTTGCTTGATTTCTTTTTTGAAGCAGCCTTTGGTGAAGCAGCTGAAAGTAAGACAGTCTAGGCAGATGCGGTTGAGGATGAGCTGATGGAAGCTTTTGTTGGTAGGAGCAGTGCGGCTACTGCAGGCATGGCAATTGAGGAACCAGTGGTTGCGTAAGCTGCCAAGAGGTAGTCTTTTTGCTTAGACTTAAGAATTTTCTTCTTTTCCTCTTTGTTCTGCTTTATTTGAACTTTGCTGGCCTTCGAGCCGGTTTATCAATTTACTAAAAACTTAAATTTAATAAACAGCTTTCCCTGTTTTGCTTCATCCTTCTGTTTCACCATGTTTTTTGCAAAACTTTATCCAAGGACGGTTGGCTGGGTGAGCTTCCTCAATGAAGCAGCCAATCCCACATCGTTACTTAGGCTTTAGCTTTGTTTTTTAGGCTTCTAAAGCTTTATCTGTAAGAGGAAAAAATGCAAGATTTCTAACTTATAGAGTCGGCGGCTAAACTCGTTACCTCCGTAGGAAGCAGGCGAGTTCGTGTAGCTACTAAAGTTATGAATCTCGGCTTTAGATGGCTTCATAAACTTTAGCCTTCTCGGGGCTTATTGCGAAATTTTTAATCTATAGGGTCGACGACCGAATATGTGCTTCTCGTAGAAAGCAGAGGAGTCCGCGCAACCACTATGGTTGTATTTCCGCTTTCGAGTGGCTTCTTGAGCCTTAGCCCTCCCGCAGCGTGTTGCTAAGTTTTTAACTTATAGAGTCGTTGGCCGAACTCGTGCTTCTCGTAGGAAGCAGAGGAGGTCCGCATAGCTACTATAGTCGTACCTTGGCTTTGTCCTAGCAAAACTTAAATAGTAGACCGTCGGGCAGAAGCGTTGCTTTTAAGTAAATAAGCAAGTCCATGTAGTCATAGTAAGTGTAAGTATCGGCTTACGGTTCATTATGGTGGAAGGGTGTGGAACCAGTCTTGCGCTTCGCCTTGAAGCGTTGTGGCAAATATTTTGCAAATGAGAGCATCATCGTTGGCGTATAGGGTCATGGCGCTTCGATAGTGCATTAAATGCCTATCCGGATCTCCATCTCCTTTTAACAAGGTAAAGTGTGGCGGGCTAAACTTCTGCAGGGGCTCTGTTTGCTCGATCTTGTCTGTAAAATGTGACATGCTTAGGTTGGCCACGTCTCTACAATTGGTATCATCGGTATTGTTAATGCGCTGAAATCCGCATAGCTGCTTTGCTACGAGCCTTTGTACTTCCTCCTAGATTTGCGCCTGGTGGGCAGTGAAGCCTCCAGCTGCCCCTAGTGTTGACCTGCTGGTTCATGTTGCTCTTCGGCATGTTCTGTTCATTTGTACCATGGTTACGATGCACATGGTTTGCCCTGTGTTGCTCGTCGTCCCTCTTGGCAAAGGCTGCCAATGGAACTTGAGCTGGACTATTCTTGTGTTCTTCTTTGGGCGTCATACAGCTGCCTACTCCGCTCCCTCGTAGAAGGATTTCTTTGTGGGTCTAGCTTCGTGTGGACGCTTTAATGTCCTGAATGCTCGTTGGAATGCGGACCCAACCTCGAATGTATACTGATTCGTGAACCGAGTCAAGAATGAACGCTTCTCTGCTCATCTAGGCAGGAGAGGACGTTTCCTCGATGGCCCAAACGAAAGTGCACACTACCCGAACGCATGGTTCATGAAGGGCTGAGCGACTCTTTGCCTGGACGTCGCTCAAATTAGTCGTGTTCTTTCACCTTTGTCTTTCTTCGGGATACTTCGTCTAGGGCGCACTGCATCTCGATACACTCGAGGAGTTAGTTCGCCAAGGTGGCTTGCTGCACAAGGGCACTCGTCAAATTGGTTACCTGTTGGGGCAGGCGGTGCTCGTTATTTAGATTAGAAAATGGGTTTTTCCATGTGTAGTGGAAGTATAGTGGACATCAGGTATAAAGCTTGAGCCCAAAGTGGGCATTCCTGTAGAAAAGTGAGGTGAAAGTAACCCTAAATCGATAGTGGGTCCGATGGTCGGAATCTGGATAACTAAAGGTGGCCTTGGAATAGATTGGGTCGTGGGCCGGGTCGTCGAAGAGGGTCGCAGTAAGCATTGAACTTGTGCCTGCTCGCCTTAGGCCTGCATGGCCGTGGGCCATCCTAGCTGTTGGGCTGCCACATCATGGGCTTGGAAATGGACCTAGGCCTCCTACCTAGGGTTTGGTTGGGTGCAGCGCTGCTAGGGCAGCGGTGGTGGAAATGATGTCATGACCTGGTGGCCTTGCCGTGGCTGCTAGGTCACGATGGTGGTGGTAGTGGCACGGCTCCGCTGCGGTGGGGCTCTTCCCACCATTGCGTTGAGCCTTGAGGATCTCTGTCGTGTGGCTATGTCCTTGTCTCCACTTTCCGGACCAAATCCTTGCACGTACAGGTTCCGTTCATCGTAGTTTTTGAATTTCCTACTATTGTATCCTTTCTCCAGGGATAGATCAAGAAACTTTTCTCGGAAAAATTAATTGATACGACGTGTGAGAAATTCAACGTAATAGAAAATTTAAGAAACAAATGCGAGAGGCTTCTTCAAGTATTTTGAATAAGCTTTCAATGAAAGCACCAATTTGTTGATGCAAATTTTCGCCATCTTCAGTCTTGACAAAAATGCACTTGCAAAACAATCAACACCTTTGATCAAAGACCTATGCCTCATGCGGCCACAAGGTGGAGAGGGGTTAGGTCAACGGATCTCTGATGCCTAAGTTAGTTTCTCTAAGAGAGTAAAGTGTTTAGGGCTTTTTTAGGATTGCAAAAGCTCTAAAAATTTGGTAGAATATGGGGGTATTTATAGGGATAGGGCAGGCCATAGTATATAATGTAGAGATATTCTCTAAATATTCCCAAGATATTAAATAGGAAATAATATCTTGAGATAATGGTGTCATTATCCCTAATTTATTTAAATTAGGATTACTTACTTGATTGGAGTCAATCTTCAAATGGGAATGTATTAAAGATAGGATTTGGGTAATTAATCCTTATCTTTAATTCATTGCCAGTGGCACGTGAGCTGTGGGTGGTCGTATTCAGCTGCTGAGACCTCCAGGGATGTGAGTTATGCGTGAGAGCATCTGAGAAGTTTGTCCATTTATTGAAGGCAATATTGTCTTTCTTAAATAAAAGTCCATGTGTCCTTAACTTTGTCAGCACATTTTCAATCTAGATTAACAATATTATGTTGCAACCAACGACAAGACTGGACCCGTAGAGTCAGACGATTAAGGAGCATATTCAATTTAGAGTAACAGTACTGCCTGAAGTTCGGCTGACTATCTATCCAAGTCTCTGTTAGTGAGAGGGAGGTCATTTCATCAGCCTTCTCAACGAAGTGGGGTGTTACCAGGTTACTTAGTGTTCGACACATTGAAAGCTGAACCTGTCTATGGTCAGATATTCCTATGTGAACTTCAAAGTTCAGCATTCTAACGGCTGAACAATTTACAGTCAAGACACTCATCTATTTCGAGTATTTGTGGTCATACATTTTGATACCGATTCGGTGTATCTATATTTACACAAATATAATTGAGGCAGCCGAACTTGGTGCAAACAATTATGAACTTCATAGTAAGTAATAACCATGTCTTCAAGGGACAAGTTCCTTCCTCGGTCGTGATCACTTAGATACAGGAGTCAACAGCATGTTCGACACCACCCGCACAATCATTTTACTTATCCACCAAGCTCGGTGGTGAGTTGGCACGTCCGCATTCACCAGAAGGACATAGTTAGCTCATTGGCTATTCGGCATGCACGCCACGTAGGCTAAGTAGTTTTTAGAGTGAACACATATATAAAGGATGCTAGAAAATTGGTTGTTCAAATCATCATAAAACATTGTAGAATGAAAATGACAGCCGATAAAATAGAGTGAGAAGGTTCAAATAAGAAAATTGCTAGCATTCTCCACCAACTATCAAAATTTCAAATTTGAATCACACATTCAAATAAAATTTGTTTGATCCAATTTAATACCATAATACGTTAAATTATCTAGTAAAAAAACATTTTATTTTAACTCCAAGACAATTAAAACAAGGGCTCAATAAACTCATTAGTATAATGCTTGTGTCCTTTACGATTACGATTATGATATTCAGATGATAAAAAATTATTAATCGTAAGTGAGGGATAAGCAACTTCCTCAATAAGGAGGACACAAGCATTATCGAACTCATTATACTTTGGACTAGCTCGCAGCAAGCACTTGGTTTGCGGGTTTCACTCAAAAGCTTCATATGCAAAATTTCCAAAAAATCCAAACACATATAAGTTCTCAAGAGCCTCTCAATGGCTTGCACGTGTTAGAGTAGCTTGTGTAGAGAGAGAGAGAGAGAGAGAGAGAGAGAGAGAGATAGTCGTCAGTCAAAGTAATAGCTTGACAAACAAAACAGATGAGAAGTGTTTGTCTTCCGTATTTTGGTGGTCGCGGATGGAATTCGCTTACTAGTTTTCACTTTTTTCAACTCTTATACCAAAAGACGCGTTTTCGACACTCCATAATTAATCAAATTCCTCCCAAGGCAGGGAGGGAATATCACGCAATCCTAATCAATAATTTTCCATTTTCCTAATTAACTTAATTATTATTATTATTATTTAACCCCTCACTAACAGCCACAGCCTTCGAGACTCCACGGGCCTGTCTCTCTCTCTCTCTCTCTCTCTCTCTCTCTCCTGCCGTCATCTTCATCATCAACCTCTTTCGCTCTCTCTCTCCTCTTTAATAATTTACTTTTTTAGAAAAAGACAAAAATATACCCTAAAAAGATGGGAAATTGAGAAAAGAGACTCTCATCCTCCTTTGTTCCCCTTTCAACAAACCGTCCCTGCACGGTACCTTACATCAAAATGCCCACCACCTGCAAATGGCCTTCTACTGCAATAGTAGAAAAGAGTGTTGTTTTTACAACACGGTGTAAGTTCGGAGTCCTTCAATTATTTAATCTAACATCTAATTTAACAAATTCATTGTTTGACAAAAATATGTCCACGCCAAAACCATAAAATAAGTAAATTATTTAAATTTAAAGACATAGCTGAAATTTAATTAAAATACTAAAAATATTATTACTATTTTCATTTTTTTTTTTAATAAAGGATATCATTTACACTAAGGGAATGAATGG
This sequence comes from Pyrus communis, assembly GCF_963583255.1. Lineage (NCBI taxonomy): Eukaryota > Viridiplantae > Streptophyta > Magnoliopsida > Rosales > Rosaceae > Pyrus > Pyrus communis. The sequence goes on from NC_084808.1 coordinate 16,655,519, forward strand.
CTTAACCTCACAATGAACTAGTAACTATATGATTTAAATTAATCGTTGACGAGAATCGAACCTAAAACATATTTAAAAAAGAATGTCACTAGATTATAATACCAAGTGACAACACTTTTTTATTTAGATATTCTTAGTTTACTTTTTGGACTTTTTCTTTCATCTAAAATATATATTAATAAAATCCTTTTTGTCAGTAAAAAAAAGAGTGAAATGACTGATTAGTCTTCTATTACAATAAAAATATAAAGAACAGTAATGTAATTTTATAAAATAATATTTTACTGTTTTTTATTTAAACCTTTATTGTTACAAAATTATCAATTTTCCTTTAAGATCACTTAAAAGTATATCGTACAGTCATCTAGTATTTTTAGATGAACAATCGTACTTGTAATAAAAATGGTGCTACCATATTATCGGAACATCAACTATTTCGAGGTGCTATAGAAAATTTCCACAAAAATATTAACAGTCTATTTTGGTATTTAAAACTAATTTTATTACATAGAGATGATGGTCCATAGATTTACTTGCTTTCTTACATTTATGCCCTTTGCTAACAAAAAAGGAAGGGGAAACTTAGGAAAAAGACAAAACTTAAAAAGCCTGTACGACTACCACTCTACTATTCCAACTCCCATTCACATATTTCTTTTATTTTTTTAATACTTATATGAGTTATATCCTTTTTTGGTTTTCCGGAAAATTTTAAATTAAAAAAAAAATCCAAAATTTGCCTCAAGGTTTCTCCTTGAGCAGTGATGCCAATCCGGTCACGATCCTCGCTCCTCTCTCAACGCTCTTCGGCTTAATCGCGGGCGGCTGCCAAGCCACCGCCGCCTTCTCACCTGAAATTGAATTTCCCGCCGGCGACGGTAGCGGAAGATGGCTCTCACCGAAGATCAACTCGAGTTCACCGCAATCGCTGAGATTGTCGCCCTCGGTCGGACCGTCGGAGATTACCGCTTGGCTCTCCAACGCCGGAGCGGTGTCGTTTTCTGGACGGGGAACGGCGGTTCGGGTGTAGGGTGAGAGCCACTTGGCGCGCATGTACTCGGCTTTCCGCCACGGAGGGAAGTGCATGCCTTTCTTCTTCAGGCTCTGTCTGGCTGCCTCCGATACGATGGAGACGATCTGGCCCAGACGGTCGGATTTTCCGACGAAAATGTACGGCAGCGACTGGAGGACTGCCTTGTAGGCCCCAGTGGATCGAGCGACCTCAAATTCCGATCGGAAATCTATGTCAATCAACAACCTTTCGCCCTCTACCGTCACATCGATATACTCGTACTCACCTGAAGACCAAAAGCCACAACCAAATTTAATTTTGTTTTTACTTTTTATTTGAATTTTTTTCTTAAATCTGTTTGGATTCTGAGAACGTGTGGGGTGGGATTGTAAATTACCGGCAGGGAAAGACGACGATTTCTCCCATTTGGATTTGCAGGTGGAGGAATCGTAGCCGAGGGATTGCAGTCCGTCGGTGACCATCTTCCTCAAATCGTCTTTTTGTTTGAGATTCTTGTTTGCTTCGACGATCCTCGCCGTATCGGCCAGGAGGTTTCTCTCCGAGACGCTCACGCATGGAATCAGACTCTGATTAAACAAACAATCAATCATCCATATTCATATTCTCTGTTTGGTTGCCAAGAAACCGATAAAATGCAAAAACAATTTACTAATCAAAAAGTGTAATCGAAGCAACGATTATTTATAATTTTGTACCTTAAGAATATCAGAGGCGTCGCCACCGAACGAACCGGAGGAGACTGAATCACCGAAACCTCCACCGAAGATATCGAGCTCGTCGTCGGAGCTGTCATTGCCGTTGCCGTGAAAACAATTGCAGCGGTTCCGTCCACATTTCGGCGGATGCTGCTTCTCGTTGCTTTCTTCGATAAAATTCTGAACCATCTTCGCCAAGCAAACCGAACTCGGCTCGAACTCGGCCGCAGCGCCGACGGTCCCTTCATCCTTGCTGATATTGTAGTTCTGCTGCGGCGGAGGCGGCTCAGTAGCAGGCTGCTTCTCATGCGCAGAAGAGATTCTAAGCACGCTCGGGAACTGCCGGTCAAAGAGCCTCCTGAGCCGCGATTTCAAGACCGGTTTCGCCGAGTCGACCCGGGCCGGCTCGATCAAAATCTCGGAATCGATATCAATCGGTTGGATCTTCATCGGAAATGGCATAACTCGGGTTTTACAAGCTATACAATTTACTAAGACACTGACGCACCGCCCTACCTAATTTCTCAGCCTTCAGCTCCTTTTTCAGAGCCTAATTAAACTTTGGGATTCAAAAAATCAAAACCCACAGAAATTGATACAAAAATAAAAAACTCAATTCAGAAATTAATGCCTACTTTTATACACATTCACCCTCCTCCTCCACTACCCAAAAAAACTCAAAAATCTCAACGCCTACAAGGTTAAATCCGGTCCAAAACTCAAAATCGAAAAATAAAAACCAGTATTTTCCCCTAGAAAATGTTAATATTTCTTTCACCAGAAAAACTCGAGCTAAAAGAGTATGACCTCCGATGATGGCTTATCGTGGAAAACGTGATGGCGATGATCGAATGTACGAACATTTCTTATGGATGTGAATAATAAGGTTGCCGGAATATTCATTTCCGGCGATTGATTTCGCCGGCGACGGTGATTGTGGTGGTTGTTAGCTAAGGAGGAAGGAGAGCCTTGAGATTTTTCTGTCTGCTGTGAGGCCTGGGTTTTATGGAGAGTGTAGGACTGACGGTGAAGGATGGGCTCTGGGCATTTTATAGTAGAAGCTGGGAGCTGACTAGGATCGGATGCCACGTAGGATATGACGTGACGGGAATTATCCAGAAATTGCAGTTTCCAGCGCGGCGCGGATGATGGTAAAATAACGAAATTACTATCTTGGCCTTTCACGAGGGGGTTGTGTTTGTGTGGGACGTTTTTTGAAGGTTTGAAAACGGAGGGGAGTGGTGAGTCGTGTGAGAGACGAGTGGGGTGTGTGGGGAAGTGTACGGTGCGATGCGATCGCATTGGTTCGCCGGGTCGGTTTTGGAATTTCGTGATTTTTAACTGACTGCAAAAAAAGGACGTCGTTTTGGATCGTTTTGGATACCGCACACTCCAACTTTTCGAGCTTCGAGCTACATAACTCACCCTTTTGTTTATACTCCCTTTTCTTTTTTAAAGAAGAAAATGAACAAGAACAAGAAATTGGATTTTATTTTTCACTTTTAGTTTTGTTACATTTTTTTCTTTTGAAAAATGTTAGTGAGATCCTCTTATTGTACTAGATTTTATAAATCACATAATGTGACAGTTAATAGTTAGAATTTGTTACATATTTCTTCTGAAAAATGTTAGTGAGACCATCTTATTGTACTAGATTTTATAAATCACACTAGCATATGTGCACACACAAAATGTGTGAGAAAATTTTTTATTTTTGTTTTTGAAATAGAAGGAGAGAGGAAAAGAGTGATAGAGAATGTGGGGGTGAGAAGTTTTTTTTTTTTTAATAATTGGAGATATGTTAGAATTACATGTAGGTGAGGTTTTTAAAAAAAAAACAGCAAAATTTGGTTGTGTGAAATTACATTTTTACCCCATATTTCTTATTCATGTTATGTTTTAATTAAAGGGTTAAACTGGTAATTTCATAGGATTTTAGTTGACAATGAGTGTTTTATTAATTAGTAGAGATAATGTGACAGTTAATGGTTAGATTCTTTTTTAACAATTTAAAGAATGAATTCTACAAATAACTATCATATCATGTGTTCTATAAATATAGTTTAAAAAGATGGTTTATGGTTGATGACTTCTTGTACAACTTGTTAACCCAACACGAAATGACACAAAAATAATAAGTTTCGGGTCAACACGTTCATGAGCTTGGTCGTTATCAGATCACCCGTTAAGAACCCATCAACGAATTGAGTCGTTATTGATCCACATGTTAAGAACCCGTTAAAATAACGGGCAAGACGCATAAACGACAAACATGACCCGTTTGGCTAGTCTATACATTAGGCATGACAATTTCTTGCCTATTAACCCAACACAAAACAACACGACCGGTTGACTAGTCGGGATATTATTGAGTCACTTGTTAAGAACCTGTTATGATAATGGGTTTGACATGACAAAATCTGTTAAGATAACAAGTACGACATGAACACAAAACGAATACGATAAACACGACACATTTACTAGACAACGTGAGTACTATGTGAACTCAACACATTTATAAATATCTCATCATAATAATTGTTGGTTTCTTTTATTTCACATGTATTTTGTGGGTTTTGTTCCTTTGACCTATAACTCCTTAAATAAATTTGGTTAAAAAAGATGTATTTCAAACTGTAAAAGATGCGTGATTAAACATTATACAACCAATATAAAATTGTTTACCGGTTGACTAGTCGGGATATTATTGAGTTACTTGTTAAGAATCTGGTTTGACATGATAAAATCTGTTAAGGTAACTGTAACATCCCACATCGTCCAGGGGAGTGGATCATGTAAGCCTTATATGTATATTCCTATCTCTACCTAGCACGAGGCCTTTTGGGAGCTCACTGACTTCGGGTTCTATCGGAACTCCGAAGTTAAGCGAGTTCGCGCGAGAGCATTCCCAGAATGGATGACCCACTGAGAAGTTCTTGTATGAGTTCCCAGAAAAAAAAAAACCGAGAGGGCGTGGTCGGGGCCCAAAGCAGACAATATCATGCTATGCCGGAGTCGAGCCCGAGATGTGGTGGGGGCCCGGGCCGAGATGTGACAATTTTGTATCAGAGCCAATTTCCGATTGGAAGTGTGCCGACGAGGACGTCAGGCCCCTAAGGGGGGGTTAATTGTAAGATCTCACATCGTCCATGGGAGTGAATCCTGTAAGCCTTATATGTATATTCCCATCTCTACCTAGCACAAGACCTTTTGGGAGCTCACTGGCTTCAGGTTCCATCGGAACTCCAAAGTTAAACAAGTAGTGCGCGAGAGCAATCGCAAGATGGGTGACACACTGGGAAGTTCTCTTGTGAATTCCCAGAAACAAAACCGTGAAGGTGTGGTCAGGGCCCAAAGCGGACAATATCGTGCTACGGTGGAGTCAAGCCCGAGATGTAGTGGGGACCTGGGAAGGGATGTAACAATTTGGTATCAGAGCCAATCCCTGGTCAGATGTGTGCCGACGAGGAAGTTAGGCCCCTAAGGGGGGTAGATTGTAACATCCCACTTTGCCCAGGGGAGTGGATCTTGTAAGCCTTATATGTATATTCTCATTTCTACCTAGCACGAGGCCTTTTGGGAGCTCACTGGCTTCAGGTTCCATCAGAACTCCGAAGTTAAGCGAGTATCGCAATAGAGTAATCCCAGGATGGGTGACCCACTGGGAAGTTCTCGTGTGAGTTCCCAGAAACAAAACTGTAAAGGCATGGTCGGGGCCCAAAGCGGACAATATCGTGCTACGGTGGAGTCGAGTCCAGGATGTGGTGAGGGCCCGGGCCAGGATGTGACAGTAACAAGTATGACACGAAAACAAAACAAATACAACAAACACGACACGTTTACTAGACAACGTGAGTACTATGTGAACTCAACACATTTAGAAATTGCTCATCATAAGAATTGTTGGTTTCTTTTATTTCACATGTATTTTGTGGGTTTTGTTCCTTTGACCTATGACTCCTTAAATAAATATATTTGGTTAAAAAAGATGTATTTGAAACTGTCAAAGATGCGGTGGGGGCCCGGGCCAGGATGTAATAGTAACAAGTATGACACAAAAACAAAACAAATATGACAAACACGACACGTTTACTAGACAACGTGAGTACTATGTGAGCTCAACACATTTAGAAATTGCTAATCATAAGAATTGTTGGTTTCTTTTATTTCACATGTATTTTGTGGGTTTTGTTCCTTTGACCAATGACTCCTTAAATAAATATATTTGGTTAAAAAAGATGTATTTGAAACTGTCAAAGATGCGTGATTAAACATTATATAACCAATATAAAATTGTTTATTAGTGGTCATTTTGTACTACAGTCTAGTAATATTTCTATTCACTTGTAAGTGATAGGTCATAGGTTCGATTCTCGCCAAAGGTGAATTTTGAACCACATTATTGTTAGTCCATTATGAGGCTACGTCCACCCCCTCTCCTTAGTGTAGATACTATGGTTTGTTAAAAAAAAAAAAAAAAACAAATTCTTTACCATTGCTTGGTCTTATAATCCATGATTAAAAGAACAACAATATAACTTCCTTTTTCTTTTTCTTTTTTTTTCTTATAATCCATGATTAAAACAACAACAATATAACTTCTTCTTTTTTCTTTTTTTCAAAAAAAAAAAAAAAACAATATGACTTTTTTTTATTTTTTATTTTTTTTATCTTAATACAAGTGATATTATATAAGAGATCAGAATCAAACATATATACTTAGATGTAACGATAAATGCTCTAACAACGTATAATAAACTTCAGTTCAAGTTGATAACACAAAACCTCAACCTAAAGAAATGGATATTGAATGTCACTTTATATATCGCCATAATATATAGGACAAAAAAACCCATTGAAGGAAAACCCCTTGATGATCAAAGGCACTTAAGTTCTTGCTCCATTTTTAATCAATTAGTGGCCATTGCGGGGAGCAAATTATGCATCCTCAACTACTACTTTCCAAATCATCATTTTTCATAATATCAACCAGATTACGATAAGAGCCAGCTGCATGTCATATTTTGTTCGAGCTCAATACTTTGTTTCAAAAACATCTGGGAAACTTAATTACATTTTATTCTTGATATACATGTCTATATTTGAAGCCAATGCTTCTAGTTTGATTGCGGCCATTAACGAGCTTTATTATCATTTTTTTCCCACTTTTGCATCACGGTCATTACGAGTTTATTATCTTCTTGCTAAACCTATATAATAAGGATTAATTCCTAACAGAATTATGCTAGTAAAATAAGAAGATCCAAATGCGAATTCAGTAGCCCTCTGCTCATATTACCAATATTCTTTGTAAATCGTCCTTATTTACATATTTCTTTTTCAACTCTTTTTGAAAAATAAATTTGGGCCATATATTTATGCTCATTAGTAAATCTCAATCTCTTTTGATAAGTCCAACTGGAAGAAATGATGGTGACGCAAAAAGAAAAAAACAAATGATATATATAATGACCTAAAATTCTCACAATTTGCTTTAATTATATATTGGCCTAGATATGCATCGATTTCACTCGAGAAGAACTAATGAAAAGATTTTGAAAACTCTGAGTTTTAATGATAAAGATAAAATAAATGGTAAAGTGAATAGTACCAAATTTAACTTTTTAGTGTAAAAATATAATTTTTCGTTAAAGTGAACAGTACCATGATCTTTTCGTTAAAATTCCTTTTCACTCGTCCATATATATATATATATATATATATATATTGTAATAATGAGATCCGTGATTTTGATTGACCAATGAAAAAAATGAAAGAATTGGACCGTTAGGTGGATAGAGGTATTTTATATATATGTTTGAAAATAATTAGCAGTAAAAATAGTTAAATCAAGATTTACATTGAGTGTGAGGGTGACAGCATGTATATTTGAATCTTGTGTTGTACGCATGTCTGGTCAATTTTCACCGGAGTTAAGATATGGTGAGGACACAAAGTTATGATTTTGTGTACAATTTTGGGTACAATCAACCTGAGAAGTCATGGGATTAAAAGCAAAAGGGGACGAAGATAAAATCAGCATGCATGCAAACCATATATCAACCGGTGGAAAGAGGGAGGAAGGGCCTGTAATATTTTTTTACGGGAGTAATGCTTGACATATCATCTTTTTAGATAATTTTTATAGATCATATGATGTAACGGTTGAATTTTTATTTATTTATTTATTAAAAGAAAGTATTTTTGCTCACCACCATAACTTAGGTGTATGCTCACCACACACCTCATCATCTGACACATGTTCTCTCAACTAACTATAATTAACTTTAATATTAAATATTCCTTTTCTAATTTTGAATTTTTTTTAACTATGGTTAAGTGAAAAGATGCGTATCAAATGATGAGATGTATGGTGAGTATACACTATAATTCATAGTGGTTAGGAAAAATACGCTCTTATTAAAAATAGAATCTAACCATCAACTGCCACATCGTATAGTTTATCTAAAAAGATGGTTTGCGTAGCATTTATCAATATGTTTTGGCAACGTTTTTACAGCTTTGGAAAGAACAATGATGAAAAATGATTCACATTATAATCAGTGGGATGCTATGCTACTTCCCTAGACTAAACCAAAACATTATGACAGGTTTATGGTCATAATTCTACTACTAATTCATGACCATCCTAATTTTGTTTCCCACCTCAAAATCATGGTTGTTATTATTATTTAACTCATTTTTTTCATGTTTAGTTATTTAAAAATGCTAAGAATGCCATATTTTATAAGGAATTTTAACGAAACACTCTCGGTACTATTCACTTTAACTAAAAATGACAATTTTACTCTAAAAAGTCACTCTTGGTATCATTCACTTGCAACACATTTTTTGTCATTTTGATTAAAACTCAAAAATTTCAAGTCATTTTCATCAGTTTTCTTTATTTAATACCTAAATTTTTGTGCAAGTAAGCGAGTGCCAAGGTTTTCAAATACCTGTCAAACCTCAGCATCTTCATTCTCCAAAGTCCAAAATACCATACGATACCTGCGTTCCTCCCTTCACACATCAAAGTTTCCCCATTGTCAAATACTGCGAGCAACTTTTCCTTCTTTTTTATGCTTTAGAGGATGAAAAGCCAACTCTTTAAGAATAATTAGTGAAACAAAATCATGTCCTATGGATTAGTAATCCGAGCACTAAACCCCCTTTGGGTTTAATTAATTTTTTCTCTATGTGCGGACTTTGATGAGACAATGCTATTGATGTCACTTTAGTGAACTTCTTTTGATAATGTCCAAATGCAATTAGTGAATTTCCTTTTTTTTGAGACTCATTAGTCTCTCTTTAAAGCTTTTGGGAACATGGGCTTGTTATTAGCTTTTGGGGATTCAAATGCTTAATTTAGATTTGGAATTAATTACATTTTGGACTTTATTAGAAAAAAGTAACACATTTAATTAAAGACGTTCCTTCTTTGGTGACACACTTTAATATTTGCATTAGGTTAGGAGGCCCTACCTCCATAATTTGAAACGATGATTTTGTTTCCCAATGAAAGGATATACATGTGAACTACTTGTCAAATATTGGTTAAAATTTACTTGCAATAGGACTATATATCCATTTGTATCACATAAGGAGAGAAACAAACACACAAAGATATTTGTTATGTTACACATAAGTTTCCCAGCAACCTCCTATTATTAATGTTGAAGACGGACAATGTTACTATCACTGTTCCAAAAATCTTCGGCTAGTCGCTAGGTACCTAGTCACCGTTCCGATTAGTTCTTAAGTGTTTGAAAATTAATAAAAGGTGCTTAGACCTCCTTAGGTATCTGCCTAGACCGCCTAGGCGCCCGTCTTGCTCGCCTTAGTCACAACTCTCACTTAGCCCCAGTTTGGCTTAGCTTAACTTTTTAAAAAAGCGGGTATGAAAAAAAGTTAGGACATTTTAGATGTTTGGTAAACACCTCAAATCAGCTTCTTTTCAAAGTTATTGGTGAAAAAAAGCTAGAAGGCCAAAGCTGGAAAAGGCAGCTTCCAAAAAAATCAGCTTATTTCAACAAAACACAGGTGAACAATAACAAGTTAATGAACTTTTCAATTTTCCAATCCTACCCTCCCGTTTCTCACGACGTCTTCCCCATTTTTCCCAGAACCCACACTTCAATCAGTTGGATCCAAAAATTTCAAATTCCAAGACTTTTTCTCTCTCATTCTCACACCCCTTCTGGATAATATTCTGTTTCAAAAAAATCCTTCAGGTGTGAAGCCATCTCAAAAATACCCTCCTAGTTTCTTCGTCGTTTGGGTTGACATTCACATTTCCTTTGTTGGGTTAAAGATCGCAGGCCTTGAATTAGAGAGTCCCACATCCAATTCTGCTGCAAGTTTGAAGCTTCGGCCATCTGGGTCCTCGTAAAATGCTTTGCTTCTTCGTCTACAAATTTAGGAGAGCCCAGGTGACTAATCCGATTCTTGTTGTCTTCTTCTTGTCGAACTAGTCTGCCAGAACCCCTCTTCAAACTACAGATCCGCTCATTTCCTTCTCCTTCTCCCTACAAAGCTTTGAGAAAATTGAAAGAAATCGATAAGATTTGAGGGAAAAAAAAATGAGATTGAAAAGTGAGGGGATATGGGTTTTAGAGGAGAAGACAATAGCTGTTTGGATGGAGACGAATCGCGGTTTGGTATGAAGACGAATCTGGGCTGGATGAATATTGAAAGAGAGATAAATAAAAACCCTAAAGAGAGAGATTATAAATAAAAAATTATAACTAAAATTAAAATAAATTATTATATTATATTTAATATCGTATCCTTTTTAGTCATCTAACATGGTCGCAGCAGTTTTATATAAAAGTTTACCAAATACTTGAATATTGCTTTTTTTGTTAAAAGCACTTTTACAAAAAAGTTTACCAAACACTTAACTACTTTATCTTATAACTATTTATTCTCACAGCACAACAGAAGTAGTTTTTTTTTTTTTTTTTTTTTTTAAGCACAGCAATACCAAACTAGCCCTTAGACATAAAATTGATCACTTTCATTTTGCATATTATTTTTATTTAATAAATTGTAAAAAGATTTGTTGAATACTTGGATGAACACTCATTATATGCTTGTTCCTCATATTTTCAATATGTTCTAATGCTTTAATCAGTATGTCATTTTATTTTGTAATTTATGTATCCTAATACAATTATATATTTTTTAAGTATAAACAAGCACTTATTTATACGATATCAATAAATTTACTTAAATCTGCCTAGTTCGCCTAGCTGCCTAGATGCTAGGCCCCAAGTCACCGCCCGACTAGAGCCTAGCGTCTTTTAGAACTTGGATTATTATACGTATATTTTTCGGAGTCAAGTTCTTTAGGCAGTTTGGGGTTTTTCTAGGCCATTTTAGTTGTTTTGGACTCAAATATTTGACAAAGTTATAATAACTATAATTTCCACATCAATCTAATTCCACAATTAAGAAAGACAGAAGGGAAATTTTATTTGAACCTATGTAACCTTTTCAGACACGAAATTAAATTAATGTTAATTGTCCTTTTTACGCTATTGCATAATTACCATCAAGTACAAAATAAAATTAATAATAAAACTAAATTTTATCAATAAACCACACTTTATAATTAAACCCTACCATCACTCCTTGTTTATCCTACATTCATTCTAGCTAAAACCCTAAGTTTTTTTTTTATCCATGGATGGTGATGTTGAAGTTTTAACTAAGGTCTGACTCGATTTATGGATAATTTTTTTCATTTGATTTCAATTTTTTTTAGAGTTTAGAAGATGAGTATTTGGGTTTCAATTTTCTTTCATTAATCCCAAGTTGCGCATAGTTTGTTAAACTTTGTACAACACTCGTAGTGAAAGTATTAATAAATTGTTGTAGACACCAAATTTCTTGGATACAAAATAGAAGTATTGATAATTTGGTTGGCATATTAGACAGCAAAAGTTGTTGCTGTGCTAGTTTGTCCTCCTATACGAAACCCTTCACTTCATATTACAATTTGTTACCGTGCTAGTTTGTCCTCCCATATTAAGATTATATGTCACATCCTAGTCCGGGCCCCCAACATATCCCGGCCTCGACTCTACCATAGCACGATATTGTCCGCTTTGAGCCCCGACCACGCCCTCACGGTTTTGTTTCTGGGAACTCATACGAGAACTTCTCAGTGGGTCACCTATCTTGGGAATGCTCTCGCGTGAACTCGCTTAACTTTGGAGTTCCGATGGAACCCGAAGCCAGTGAGTTCCCAAAAGGCCTCATGCTAGGTAGAGATGGGAATATACATACAAGGCTTACGGGAGCCACTCCCCTGGGTGATGTGGGATCTTACAATCAACCCCCCTTAGGGGCCCGACGTCCTCGTCGGCATACTGAGATTGGCTCTGATACCAAATTGTCACATCCCGGCCCGAGACCCCACCACATCTCAGGCTTGACTCCACCATAGCACGATATTGTCCGCTTTGGGCCTCGACCATGCCCTCACGGTTTTGTTTCTAGTAACTCATACTAAAACTTCCCAGTGGGTCACCCATCCTGCGAATGGTCTTGCGCAAACTCGCTTAACTTCGGAGTTCTGATGGAACCCGAAGCCAGTGAGTTTCCAAAAGGCCTCATGCTAGGTAGAGATGGGAATATACATATAAGGCTTACAGGATCCACTTCCCTGGACGATGTGGGATCTTACATTATACATATGACTTTGTTAGTTAATAAATCGAGTTTAATTCGGATTCAGTTTAACAGAATATGAAGTGAGATTTCAAATTTGTTTTGATATAAATTCGAAGTCTAATTGCTTATGATTTGTTCAATTATTCTTAGTCATAACTTGAAAGTTTCAGACTGTAATTATAATTTTGTCATTTATTTTCTTAGGAAAAGGAATTTGGTAATGCCTCTGATTGAGGCAATGAGGTTGGACAAGAATGTGTAATGGATTATACTGACCAATTTAATACTTATGAGGTAATCATTTATTTATAGTGTCGTTAACGTGTTAGTTAATTTTAGAAATTAAATTTTAATCAAATGAAATAGGTGTTACATGCATTAGATGGCTTCATGAACAAGGAAAACTAAATAATATGGCAATTGTTATGAAAATGTCTGATTTAGCATATGGTCAAAGGTAAGATTGTGAATCACCCTCAACTAACACTTGCTAATGAAAGAAACGGTACATATGCGCTATACAAGTGTATTGTAGCATATGGTCAAAGGTCAGATGAAAATGGTCACAGAAAAAAATAATGTAGGAGTTGGTACGAAAAAATGTGGATGTCCATTCCTGTTGATAGATATGTAGAAATTTCCTTATCTTTCGAAAATATTTGTCAATCTTTTTCATGTATTTACATTTGCAGATACTCACCAACTGTATCTTGCTTTGGACGCCACCCAATTTTCACAATTATTATTTTTATTTTCTATCATGTTTTAAGTATAAACTGGACTTGGCTGCTCATCTTTTCAGCAATGAAGTTCTATCCTTTTAAGTGTAGACATATGAAAGTAGGCACTTCATTGTTGTTCTGATTGACATTTGTTTTTCTTCTAATAAATTGATTGGGGGCACTGCAGGGAAATGCCATAGTACTGTACGCAACTATGGGAAATGCTACAGTGTTGTACGCAGCTCCAGTTGGAAATTTGAAACTTACATAAAAGATCAAATAAGATGCAGTGAAGCAATTGATAGAAAAATCCAGAGAAAAAATTAAAAAGCAAAAACCTTTGTTTGTAAAGAGCTAAAAGCTAAGACAGACAAAAGGATATAAGCTTTGTTTCTAAAGAGCTCGAGGTGGGAGGGGAGATAAATGACCCATAAGATTATTGACTTTCGAGTTTCTTTGAATACACAACTTTTGAAGTATCTTTTGTTCAAGAAATCTATTAATTCCTATATGCAAATAAAATTACAGGGAAATGGATATCAAGAAAACAAGAAATTAAAAAATGCTAGGTATATAGAAGATTCATAAACAAGTAAAATTCCACCAAATTCTTCAATTTTGGTTTTTATTTTTAAAATGGGTGCAAAATTAATTTACATTTTAAATTGAGTTTGGGGGTAGTTTAGGTAATAAATTTGGGTTTAAAGAAATTAATTTTTTAATTAAAAATAATATGGGTGTCGAGGTAAATTGGGTGTAGAAAAATGTTACATGGTTTCATATAAAATTTTTCAAAACAAAATTAACAATGTAATGAGTCAGTTAGAAGTATTAAATATAATTATACAACTGAAAACAAATAAAACAATGCCCTAAGAGGCATTGTGTTACAAAATAACAAAAAGTGAAATGTAATTGGCAACAAAATAATATACAATCAATGGTTCTATATATTACCATCCACGTTATTAGAAATGATCATAAAATTTTAGAAATAAATGAATAGATAAATCAAGTAAAATGCATAACAGTAAGATAGACAAATATGGAAAATATATACAGTTAGAGTTTATTAGTTGATTGGTGGATTGAGTAATGTATACTAGTTTAACAATGGTAATTAATTAAGTGGGGAATGCTTGTGGTGGAGTGGACGACTGAGCATTTTAGGTTTGATAATTAAACTATTTTTGTAAGTAGGTAGTACTGCAAAAAAGAGTAATGCTAGAAAGATAAAATTTGGAAACTAAAAAATATGGAAGATAATGATTAGTTTATTACTTAAGCGTTGATAGACATGTTCATTTATATTTGTGACACATTATTTAGTTTGCAAATTTAGTTTTCAAATTCAATCTCTATATCATTACTCACTGCAAAAAATATCAAACGATTAATTCTTCAGAAAAATCTTTAAGAAAACCATATATATTATTTTATTTTCATGGCAGTGGCTTGAAAATTTGATTAATTTAAGGTATCTCCCTCGTAATTAAAAAAAATAAAAAATTAAGGCCTACAGATAGACGACAAGCAACTAAACTATTTTTTGGTCAAGAAAGAAAAAGAAAGTTGGATATGATCGGACTTAAGTAATTGCAGTGCTGAGTTGCATGCGTCACTTTCGATATTTCTATTTAGCAATGGCAGTTGATGGATGTGTATATGTGAATGGTAGGAAGTGGGCATCTGTGTATTTATGTTTGCTGGTAGATGAGAGGTCCAAGTCCTTCTGCAGAAACCCTACCTACAACAACGCATGCATGCTCGTCGTACTAATAAACTACAGATAAATATAGATAGATATAAAGACATCTTATCGTATTTGGTAAATCTGGTATTTGGAAACCTAGTATCACATAATTTTGGACACTTCATCATGCTTATTTCTTCTAGTTTTTGTATTCGATCTGTTCTCATAGCTATCGCGCCTGGGGTAATTGTACACTGATCACTCAATGAAATGAATAATTATAAGATATATATGTGTGTGTGTGTGTACGTTCTGTCAAGACTCAATGCATCCCGATGACAGGTTTTCTTGTCGCATCAAACCATGTTGAAACGGAAGTGGATCTTCTTCGGATCTATCTATTCATCATACATCATGTGATCAGTTCTCATTAAATACTATTTGTGTTTAATTTTAAATATAAAAAAATGAAATGATTTCTAACTGTACAATACATGATGAATGATTAAGATATAATGATTCTTAAAATTTCTATAAAGTAGATTCGAATGAGATCTAATTCATGTTGAAACAAATTATTTTCCTCTCTTGTGGGGTTGCTTAGGATCATTCCACACCACTAGTTTTCTTTAATTGAGCAGGCGTCACTTTCTGTTTTATTTTTACTTGCTAATAATTTTTCATTAGGCGTGTGAAAGTAAATGATGGTGCCTACATTTTTAAAACCTAAATTAATTAAATTATATCATGTATATTGGACATTAACGTTTTTTAAGATGGAAACATAACACAAACTTACTATACATGTTGCTTAAAAATTAGAATTCAATCCTTAGCTATCAATCTTTTTTAACTTAAACCTTGTTTCTCCTATTATATTATTTCACGTGGATACAATGCTATTTCAAATAGTATATTTATATATATTTTAAGCATATGCCAAAACTATTTTCTTGTATTTTTTGGTATGTGCCATTGTTGATGTCATTGCTTTGATCAAGTAGAATTTCATTTTTTTTCTAAGTATATGTGTACATTGTTTTTTATGTATGAATCATGGCTACGTTGTTTTTGTATGTATGTAGAATGTACCCATAGGGTTAATTTTACTGAGCTACAATAATTTCTTCAACATGTAAACATATATACAATTTGAAAATTTGTATGGGTACAAGATTTTTATTGTAGAATGGTATCGGTACATTTTGTTTCTGAATCTATATGTTTAGGCTCCGTCTGGTATTGTTTTTTTAAATAAAAAAATTGCTTCACTTCAAAGTTAAGCAATAAAAAGTGTTTAATAGAAACAAAATATCCAGCTTATTTAGAAAGCAATGGCCTCCCGAAGATAGCTTTTAAAATTATCATGTATGTTGATTTTAAAAACTGCTTTCATAGAAATCAGAGTTGAATGAATATTTTTTTGGTTGAAAATGGGCCTAATAGCAAAAGCTCAAACAAAACTAATCAAAAAAAAATTCAGACTGGAATATCCAAAGTCGATCCTCATGAACAAAACAAACTGAACAAGAAGGAGGATTATCAAAGTAAAAGTTGCCTAAATCTAAATCAATACTATAGTTCACTACACTACCCATCACAAAATTTGTTTATCTGTAGACATGTTGAAGATCGCATTGCTAAGATCTTGAAAGGAACTCTTGACAGGCCAAAACAAGACCACCATTCTTACCAATACAAACCTTATCCCCCGCCGCCACTGCCACCACCACCACCATTGTTGCAGCCACAGCTACCACCACCACTGCCATAACCACTGCCGCTACCTAGGGGTGCAACTTGGGTTGGGCCAATCCGAACTTGCCCATGTTCAACCCAACTTTAAACTCGAACAAGCGGTTTTTTTTTTAGTTATAACCCGCCATAACCCAACCTAATTTCAACCCGTTCGTTCATTGGATTGAGTTGGGTTGATCACTTGTCCGTCTATCCCTAACCCGACTAACCAAACCCAATCTAACCAGATTGTAACCCATATCAATTAATGCTCATACTATACCCAAGTGTGCCAAGTCCAAAAACCAATGCCCTTTCTAATAATGTTTTAATAAATTACCATTTAAAATTACTTAAGCTTTTAGGGAATAAGAGTCTTTGATTAGTCAGCCCATATTCGTAGTCTCTAAACCCTAAAACTTTATAGTAGATTGATTTATGAAATTAGAGTTAGCTAGTGTTGATGCTACTTGACTTAATTTTTTTAGGAATTCTTTGGAAACTAAGTTGTTACAAGATTAAACTTGAAACAGTTGGGCCCCTAACCCAATTAAACCTAAGCCCAAATGAACCTGAATGAAACCCAACCCGAGCCCGAGCCCGAATTGTAAAAGTTGGGTTAGGATTGGGTTGACCTTCCAACTTGCCCAACCCTTCCAAGTTGCACCCCTACCGGTACCACTGTTGCCACAACCACAACCGCCACTACTGCCGATGTCGATGCCCCTACTAACATTGTTAACTCTACACTCCAACTACCACACCCCAGTATTGGCACTACCATCGTACCCCCACAATTATCATTGCAACAACCACTGCTACCACCACAACCACAACCACATGTCCTTGCCACCGCTGTCATCACTACCACCCCCACTATCATGTCCATTTGTGTCATTATATATAATTTTCTCACTTACAAATGAAGAGGGATACCACTAGACCACAGTTCTATGTAGCAAATTGATCTTTTTTTTTAAATACTAACCTTGGAGAGGAATTTGAACCGAATGTCAATGACTCATTTACCAATACCATTAGAGCTATTAGGAAAAGAAGTACGACTAAATCAAGAACAAATTTGCAAGAAGTTTATAGTTTAAGTAATTAGGTCATTTATTTTTACACTTGAAATTTTAGGTTTGATTTTACCTACCGACTATTACTTATATTAAAAAATGATCAAGAACAAATGTTTTTTTTTCTTTTTCTATTCAATTTAAATGCAGCTACAAAGCAAAAGCTTCATCCTTGCAATTCAACTGGGGATACCATGTAATTAACATCCAAAAAAACTGATTTAGCAATTGACAGTAAAGGGACATAAAGGTATAGTCATCCTCCTACAATCTCATCTCTCCATATGACCAGTGAATGAATTATATAACACATGATATACTCCCTTCGTACGGTAATCTGGTAATACTATTTGGAAAGGTTGATCTAATCCGCCATTTTCTTGAATGAATGATATCACGCTTGTGCTTCATTCATTCACAACTCACAAGGTTTTGGATTCTACCTACGCTTTTGTTTTCTATTTGGGTGACTTTCAAGACTCCGTGTGACGTACTGCTAACTAGTTTATAGCACTCCAACTTGACCCATTCCTCTAATACAAAGTTATGTTTCGCATGAAAAGAGTTTTGTTTTAATGATTTGACTCATTTGGATTTATCATGAAGTTTGAGTTTAGCGGTTTTTTAGCAAGCTTCTTCTTTTTGTCATCGGTTTGCTAGTGCAGATATAGCTCGGGTATCATGGTCTCGTGATATTCTTAGATAATATTTCATTTTCTTTAGGGCTTATGGCCCGTTGTCAACCAAAAAAAATAAATTAATAATTGGAAATGTTATTTTTGTTAGATATATAGTATGTTATGTTAATGACATAATCAATTTCACGATACACATTAGAAAAGGAATCTACTTAAATAATAATTCAAATTAACAATATCTAACAACATAATATGTTATACTAGTATAAGAAAAATTATTTAATGATATACACGCTGTAACTTTGCGGCTTGTTTGGATGAATCCATTCCAAACCTAGGGCTTTAGACATATTATAAGGTTAAATTGTTTATTTAGACTATTTCAATCCATGTATGACAAGATTTTCGATTTGAATAAGAAGGAAAATAAGAGAAAAAAAATATTAATTTGAAAGGATTCGTTACATATATTTATTTCAAGTGCACTTCCAATATATTCAAATCTATTGATTTCTAGTTTTGTTAGCAATTTTTTGCCTATTGTCAAATCCAAATTATATTTTTGAAATTCCTCCATCCATATAAAATTAGAAAGAAATCGATACATTATACCAAACATGTATGAAGTGACAAGAGGAGATTTCCGTATTGATTAGCAAGTTAATTTGTTATTTATAAGTAGTTGGGAATTTGCAGAGTGACAAACTAAGAAAAGAGAAAGGCACAGGAGAGGGCAATGTGTACTGATATTTTAACTATTTAACGAAAAGATTACGTCGCATTTTTCCTGCTAAAAGTTGATCGATGCAAATACCAACTGCATTCATTATTCGAACCCAACTCAGCAGAAGCTTTAACCTAAATGGTGTGGCTTATCTGTCCTCTCACTTTACACTCTTATCATTTTTTATTTGTGTGATCACGGTTAAGTCACATTAATATTTTATATTACTATTGTTTTTGTTTTTTATCTCTATAAAAAAATCAATATAAAATATTAACGTGGCTTAACTATAATCACACAAAATAAGAATGGATGAGAGTGTATGAAAAATGGGAGGACAATGAAGCCGGATCCAACCTAAATATAGCTACAGAGAGAGAGAGAGAGAGGATGTCAATGTCATGATATAAACTACCAGCATTTGGTGACCATCCTGCAGAAGCTATCTACTAAAAAAGCCCCATCTACTATATAACCACTTAAAATACTAACATAGAGTGCTTAACTTTCTCCAAAAAAACAAAAAAAAAGAGTGCTTATGTCACGTACTGCATTCGTGTTATGTACTACATTCGTGTTACTGCTCTATAATATCTCTCTCCAAACTTCCAAAGGATCGCATCTGTTGGCCTACCAAACCCCTATTCCCAATTAAACTAGTCACATCTTTATCTTAATTTCTTGTTTAATTAGTTAATTAATAGCTAGCTCTTAATTCTATATATCGGATATATAATGACTTGCTCTACTTACTTAGCTTGCCCATTTTGTGTAGACATGCACACTGCTTGCCTATGAGCTCAAATATAGTATTTTATAAGGGAATTTTAACGAAAAACCATATTTTTACACTAAAAAGTCAATCTTGGTACTATTCACTTTACTTTTATTTTGTCCTTATCATTAAAACTCAAAGTTTTCAAGCTATTTTCATTAATTTTCCTATTTTATAATCCTTGCTAGGATAGATGAGCTCAAATATAGTACTAGTTAGCGCACAAACATGTAACAAAACATCAATATGTCAGTTATCACTTGAGATTATTGTATAACTTTTTCACTATATAGTGGATCAAATTCCATATCTTTGTTCTTCCGACATTGTATCTTTTTACAAATCAAATAAAAGAACTTAATGTTTGAATTGGTATTGTTGTAAAAATCGGAGGTGGATTGTGTGCCCTCCCATTTCCATACTCTTCACATGCTCTCCTGTTTGTGTGGTCACGGTTAAGCTATGTCAACATTTTATATTCCTATTACTTTTTGTTTTATTATTTCTATAAAAAAATTAATATTAATGTTGACGTGGTTTAATCGTGATCATACATCATAGGAGAACATAAGAAGAGTGGAAATAGGAGGGGAGGCAATCCACATCTGTAAAAATCATATCCAATGACACGACCCCGGGATTAGCACCCTCCTAATTAAAACAAATTCTTGCATCAGTCATTTCTAAGGCTTGACTTTGTCAACAGATCTGAGGGCAGAGAATCCCCTTAGTTATTGTCCCTGATGAGAAGGTGCATCATCATAATCTACAAGCCTTAAAATAAGAAAGATATGTACGTGTTTTGCTTTCTTTTAAATGGCAGGTATGATGAATGATGAGGACATAAAGGAGCTAGGGGTAAGGAAAGCTATACGTGAAATGATGGCCTTGTCTTTGTCCACCCAACACCACAACCCATCTGCTTGGACCATTGCCAGTTTTATTCTCTTGCTGGGTCCTGCATTTTTCTTCTGCTTTTTTCCCCTGGTAAAAGCCGATCTGACCAATTGCCCTTGATCTTGTTTCCTATATTAGTTTTTTAAAATGGTATTTTTAATTATTATTATGATGAGGTTTAGGTTACTGTTTTACAATAATTGTATAATTAACTGCTTCATAATGGTGTTTAGCTGATGGGTTGATTCGTTGAAGCAGTCCAGAATACTAGAAGTTAAGTTATATGTGGATTTGATACAGTAGGACCCCCACTGATGGTGCCAATTGCCAAGATATCATCAAGTGTTAAATCCACCACATATTTTCTTATTATGTTCCTGTTCTGTTTGACAAGCATTGTTTTTATTTCCATTGGCATTTTTTGGGTTTAACGAGGATCTCCAATTCACATTGGTAGTGATAGCCCATTTTGTCCTAATCATTATTATAATTTCTTCAAATAAACCCACCTTTTAGTGAGAAAAACTTTGATAAGGTGACATGAAGTTGTATAATGAAGAGAGAATAAGAAAATTGTATCATTCCATGTCCTTTTTTATTTATTTATTTTTTTTTTAAATAAAAGCCGAGTTAACTATTTTATTGACTCATAGATGTCTCGATGCAAATGGAGGCCTAAGATGAAAATGCAATGAGATCTTACTGATTTAGCATAGTAATAGGATTTTTCATAATAACCGAGTGAAAATAGAGAACTTTACAATCTAATCAACCAATCACTTTCCCAACAATGTGAATTTAAGACACATCATGTTAAGTTTATGAGAACAAGGAAAAATTTTGGTCTTTACCTTCTCTTTAGTTAAGGATATAATGAATGAGTATATTTTTAGAATATATGTAACATAAGAGCATAGAAAATATGAGGCGGCTTCAAAGTGAGACCCAGGACTTATGTTTTGTTCGCCCTACTTCTGGACCGGCTCTAACTATAGAAGGGTTATTGAAATGAAAGGTTTTTCCTTCCTAACCCTCCAAGGAAAAAGAGAAAAGTTTGGAAGCTCCCCAAAAAATTGCCAAAGTAGCAATATGAGTTTTCAAGTCACCTCCAAAACCTTTTTTCCTTTTTGAATTATGATGGCAATTCGCATCATATAAGTGGACCCTTTGAATTAGGAAGATGGAGTGTGATGCCACTCTAGCTTTTGCACTTGGGAGAAGGCTCAAGGCGAAGCCATTGACTCATTGTCCTGTATTTAGCTCATCCACCCTCTCCTCCCCCCCCCCCCCCCCCAAATCAAAGATTATTATGTCTCCTTTTTCTACTGAAAATATAAAAATCAATTGCCCAAATCATATTTACTTGACATATATATTGATTTTAATCTTCATTCCTCTAATAAATATAAAAGAGATGAACACAAGAAGGAGAGGACAAAAGGTGCACACTTTGCCTAGCTGTCACCAATTGTAAATGCATGGGTTTCATATGATTCAAGTAGGGTTGTTAGAGAGTTTTAGTTATGATTCGAGGGCCTGCAACACAACATATTCCACGTTCATGAAAATATCTTGCACATAACAACGTATTAGGCCGCTCATTTTGCGTATGTAATTTTTCTCAAACAATACGTACATAGATTTAATGTAGGCACACGTGAGAGGAAAACGATATGTAACTCTATGCATATAAATATCCCTACCCATGATTGAAGGTCATAAGCTGAATTAGTGATAAGATCTTTTTCCCTATAACCAAACTCCACCGGCGCTACTACCAGTACCAGGCCAACTAATTCTGGTCTGGCCCTTTACTTTGAAACCGTCTTGGTTGGGAGCCTTTGTCTTCTTGATGGTGATTCATAAAAATTGTAGAGAATCATAACTCTCGACTGTGAATTTATAGGTGTAATTACAAGTATGTGAACTCATGCGCCTCTTCGGAGGAATCTAGAAGATAAACATATGTACGTAGAAGAGTAAAAGCTCGTTATATATTAGAGATATGAGATTCCTTCGCACTTTGCAGAGGAAATGTTGCAGGAAATACAAGAAACCGCAAATGCCTTAAGCTTCCTTTTTCTGTCAACGTTTTTGTGTTCCTGATTCCTATTTTTCTAACTTTTTCAAGCGAAAAAAAGGGCCACACTGCAACCAAGTTGAAACAACGTATGCCATTGTCTTCTCAACGTAGCATTGAGGAGTGCAAGTATCAACTTCTATGTTTTGCTACAGCTGTCCTAAAATATGTGCCTATACCACAGGACCAGAAAGAAAGAAAATAAACAGACTGGCACTACCAAGGCAGAGGAGAATTATAATGATTCCAGTTGACGTGTTTATTTCCTATTGATGACATATCATTTTGTTTACAAATTTGATATAAAAATTTGATCTTCCTAGCATTATCTTAAACATAATGGTATCCTAAAAACAGAATTACAAGGACTCTACGGGCTGGTTTGGTGTTGATGTGCTTTGAAAAAAAGCTGTTTCTGCTGTGCTGTGAGAATAAGCAGCTGTGAAATAAAGCAGAGTGTTTGGTAAACTTTTTTGTAAAAGTACTTTTGAAGAAAAAAAACAGTATTATAGTGTTTGGTAAACTTTTATGTAAAACAGATATGAAAAAAATCCGGTTTTTCAAAGCTGGGTTTTGCAGCTTCTTGTTTTTATACCAGTTTTTTTTTTTCAGAATCACCTCAGTACCAAACCAGCCTACAACTACAATCAACTTATAAGTTGGTGGGCAGAAATTGGTTGTTGTTCGACTCCGTTTATGTGGGCTCAAAATAATGCGTGTTATTTTTTCCAAGCCCATATAAAAATCCAATGGTACTTTTCCTATTAAGATATGCAAATGGTGCTTTGTTGCTCAACGTGAAGTTCAGTAGTTCTTCGTATAAAATAAGTTTGAACCCAAAATGAAGTTGGGCCTAGGATGTTCGGTTCTATCATATTCTAAACCACAGGATTCTTAATGAGTTTTCTCCGATACGCGTTAAAAGTGTAATTTAAGTTACACATGTTAACGAGTCGTTACAAGTTTGTTAGAACAAACAATCTAACACCTTTTGTTCTCATGTGTAACTTAAATTTGTATTTCTGATATGGATTAGAGAAAGCCTTTAATTCAAATGTCAACATTATTAATACGTTCAACCCAATGATGTCTCCAAATTAGACTACAACTCATTGTCAAGGGATTATCTTTTGATATCATGTCAAGATTCTGAGAAGCGGCCCAACATTGAACTACTAGTTTGTCTAACATCTTTACTATTTCCAACTCAACCACATGCTAACGCGCATATATAGCAGGTGTGCAATTTTATTCCAAAATGTCTCAATGTTAATAATAGTGAAACCTTTCATTTGTGAATAGTAATTTATTCGCCTAAACCACGTATGAATAGCACCACAAAACCAATTCGAAAGAGATGTCCTATTTTATTTATATTTATTGAAAACATATTTTTCATCAAAGTAAGATGGCGGATAGCGTGTTGGGTTCTAGCCATTCTAGGTTTGAAATTTTCCCTTACCTTATAGTTTCAAACTCTCAATTTTTGATTAATAATAGTAAATTAAAAAAAAAAAAAAAAAAAAAAAAGCCTTTCATCTGTGTAGTTATTGTTAATTGAATAATGCTAAGGAGACCAAAATTTTAAACTAAATGTTGTATCACTAATAGGAAATAAGCACGTTAATTAACACTTCAGTAATAATTTAATCATCAACATCCGCATCATTTGATTTACAAAAAATTTAATTTAAAAATTTAGTCTCCCTAATTTTACCCTTGTTAATTTTTTTCGTGCATTCCTTGATTATTGATATATTCTGATTTCTGCGTGCTTTATTTGTGTGTGAGTTGAGAGAAGTCACAGAGCTTAATCATACAGTGGCTAAAAAAGTGGTCACTCTCACAGAGAAGCATGAGCACGAGCAACTCCACTTTAGCAAGAATTAATGTAAGCAAAGAATTTATGATATATCAATCTGTATGGCATATACGCTTAAAACGATTCGTATATACAGTTTTCATATAAAAAGTATCATATTCATGCATATATGTGTGGAGAAGAACTTATATGACACTAGTTGTCCCGTGTCAATAATATAAGGACATACGTTAGGTTTTTTTTTTACGTGTTTTTGTATATATTAATGACACAAGATGTCACTGTAGTGTTATGCCCCTGTAGATGAGGAGAGTTCGTGAAATGAATGAACGTCTATCTTTCGTTGTAGCGTGCCAGGTATCCACCATTAATATACATGGTTTTTTTTTTGTCTGTGCAGCGTGGCAAAGAGAAAACTCCGAGTTTGTGATGGGTGTGCATTATTCTATCATATAGTTAGTCTTATTAACGTGAGAAGCCCTTTCAACTCAACAAATCACTCAGAACGTTCAATGTGAAAAACCTTACTAAAAATACTAATTATCGTAACTCCTCGTCAATACATCTTCGGTTTGAATAAACAGCACTGTGTCGACAATCGGTGACATCTTCAGTTTGGATTAACAATACTAGAGTCATAGAATCAGGTGATTTAAGAGCATTTTTAGTTTGGATTAACAACACTACTTATGATTGGTTGGTTATCTATTCAAGTCTCGACCGGTGAAGAGTTATCAATTACTTTGCCTATAGAGGTCACTTCATTAGCTTTCTCGCGCAAAGTAAGGTATTACTCATGAGGTTACTTAGTGGTCGGCACATTGAAAGCTGAACCTTTATTGAACTTCACAGTAAAAGGCAACCTTGTCTTTAGGTTTGTAAAACCCTAGGCTGAGATGTGTTCCTTCCTCGACTGTAGTCATTCGGGTGCAAAAGTTAGCAACGCATTTGACACCATCACAACTACATCTATTTTAGTCGCCCGACCGAGCTCGGTTGCGAGTTGGCACGCGCGCATTCACAAGAACGCAGTTAGCTCAATAGTTACTCACCTTGTGAGCCACGTAGGTCTTGCAGTTTTTAGGGTCAACAACCATACACATCCGGAGAGTCATTGTTGTCTAACTTATAATAAATAACCAAGATATTCCGTCCCTTGGCGACACTGCAACCAGGTTGAAACAATATATGCCATGACGTCTCCTCAACGTAGTATTGCAGAGTGCAAGTATTAACTTCTATGTTTTGCACACAACTGTAAAATATGTGTCCGATAATGGTACCCTAAACCTAAAGACAGAAAAACATTCATAATATATACCTTTGAATCATTTTCCACGAGTTGGATTTTAGGCTATAGACGCTGACTTGAGAACCCACAACCTTAACAGAAAACTCTGCAATTTCGACAATTTTATAGTCATCGTTAACTGAATCATACCCGAATCCATTTTGATGGCTCATCCTCGGATCCTAGGGTCGTTGTGGCGAATGCAAACCAAGCCATCGGAGTGGTTCAGAGGTTCCTCAATTTGCACGGCTCTGCGGCCGACGGTATCATCGTCCTGAAAAGGCAATGAGAAGTACTCAAAGGTAATCTTCGTGTAATCCAATTCCCCCACCCCCTTTCCTCCTCCCCCACACGAACATGAGAAGGGCCATATTCGCTAAACACCTTGCCAACGCAGCAACTAGATCATAAACAAAGGAGATCCGAACTCGAATGCATAGATGAAAAACACATGAGTAACCCTAACACATTCAATTGCGTCTACTTATTTCAAATACATGAGCAACCGTAAACAGTAGCTTGAAAATGGTTATTGTTGACCATGCTTGATCCAATTTTTACACACACACACCAAAACAATGCATATAAAAATTATGCGTAATGCAAAAACACAAAGATATTTCTCTGCCGTTCAACGATACAGTTCTCGTCATAACCCTAAAATTAACTAAGCAAATTAATTTCACAAGGTATTATCACGAAAAATACCAGGCAGCTCAAGTGGCAGAAAGAAACCCTCTCAAAAGGGCCGGGGAAGATCATTAGGGGAAAGCTGAATCACCTCCAGATTGCCCCCTTTTTCTTTCAACCAGTAGCAATGAAGGATTGAGAAAATGCTTCCAAGCAAAACGAAATCCAGTTTTCAAGGAACATTCATAACTTGGATGCACTGCAAGATGTCTGAGACAGCAATAACAAGGTCGCCTGATTTGATCAAGTTCCTGGCCTTGAGCAGTGACAAGGTTTTATTAAGGTTGCTCTCCATATCATCGGAGAAGCTTACCCTAAATGGTATCAGACCCCACTGTAGGTTTAGACGTCTCCGTACAGATGTGGTGTTAGTAAAAGCAAAGATTGGGCAGTCTGGCCGGCAGCGAGACAAGAGAGATGCCATGTGGCCTGTCTTTGTATAGACAAAAAGAGCATCTACCTCCAAATTATTGGCTGCAAAATCGCAATTCGCATCAAGATATTGTTCCAAATGCAGCAAAAGCAATGACTAGAACAAGAATATAATTCAACAGAAAGGGTCAATAGGCTCAATACTAATATTCATTCCTCTGAACTTCATTAGCCATCTTACGAGAAGGGTGAGAATAAATGAACGCATGCAAGAATGCATAAAATAGTTGCAACCGAAATGCTATCTAAAAAAAAATTGTAAGAGAAAATATGATATTTTTGTCATTTGGATATATTGGTTCAGCTTCTGTACAACAAGGAAGTGCATTTTACACAATATGAAAAAGAAAACACCTTGAAGAAAGTCAGAAACCAATCCAGATGTAATGTGGCTACCAGAATGTATAAATCACATATGATTATCTCAACATTACTTTCAAGTGGGTGTGCGAGTTTGGTATAAGTGAGAATTTTGTTTTTGTTATTACTTATACTGAAAGACGCAATTTATATTACACTAGATGGAAATCCTGGCATAAATACACCCTAAGAGAATAGAGGAGCTTTTTACATCGATACTCTCAGTGTAGATGTATTATAAGTAGTTTATATTGAGATACACAACCAACCCAGGAGTTCCCTAACTATAGTACTATTAAATATGCAAACAAACGGATAACTGCTGAACTTAGCTCACTTATAAACGTATTTAGTGAATACTTACCCATCTTGGCAGCACAAATGCAAATCTGCTCTGAGATACTGTCAGAAAATGAAGATCCAATAGTTGGTAGTTCCATAGCTTCATGACGTTTCTCTTCCCTCCACCATCTTTCAATTCTCAGACTAACACTTCTGAGAACAGCCAATGACTTTTCTGGGAACTGGCCCATAGCCGACTCACCAGAAAGCATCAAAGCATCAGCACGCTGTCTCACTGCTTCAGAAACATCAGCCACTTCAGCTCTAGTCGGTGTAGGATATTCAATCATAGATTCAAGTAATTGAGAAGCCACAATGACTGGCTTATTTAGCTGCCGACAAACTTGAACAATCTTTTGCTGGGCTGCTGGGACCTGTTCCAGTGGTATCTGAGCACCTAGATCTCCTCTTGCTACCATTGCTCCATCAGATGCTCGGATGATCTCTTCCAGGTTCTTTAGAGAGTCAATACTCTCTATCTTTGCAATGACAGCAATGTCGCTGCACCAAATGATTAGAAAAATAGGCTTAAAGGAGCAACACAAGTTATGCATCTTGATTATAAAACCAAGTCCCAAAGTACAATAAAAATAATCAGTAGGAATGATATTAGTTTCTGTATATCCATTCAAGCGGCATATAGGTGTTTAACCTTTAAGTATTGAATCAAAATGATTGCAAAAACAACATAGAAGAGAAATTCACCGACCCCAAGCATTACAGAATGCAGATAGGAGGTGCAATAAAATATCAAATCTCTTAACAATGAAAGAACCAACAGGAGCAGTTAATTCTTAGTAGGAACAACTGAAAGGAGGCTTCATTATCGTGTGATAACATATGACCAAGATTATAATATGTATGGTATGCGTGTAATATACATATTATATACTTAAGTACTTTACCTATCTCGAGACCGTGCAGCAATATAGCTTTTAAGATGATTAATCACTTCCGCAGATTTGACAAAAGATACAGCGATAAAATCAACACCCTCTGCAATCCCAAAATCAATGTCCAACCAATCCTGAATATATTGAAAACTCGAGTGTGAGACCAAAAGATAAGTTTAAGAACTTACCAATATTATTATGTGGAAATACACAAGTAGATTTTAACAAGAACATAAGAAATGAAAACAATCACAAATGCATGTCACCGCTAGCATATACAAGCACATATGACACTTTTTAAAGTTCCAAATGCCAATTCATGATATGGTTTTAAGACTCGAAGTTAGACCAGACCACACTCCAGAGTCCAGACAGGGTTAATGGAGAATAGACTTCACTTTATGACCAAGTTGAGATCGTGACAAGAATTAATAATTATGCAAAAATTGAAAATTTGGTTTTCTTTTTTGTAATCTTGCTCAAGAGAGGATCCATCTTTGTGATACTAAATCTGTAGGCAAGGATGCTTCGTATCAGAAGACACTAATGCTCTGAAACCAAAACTCCATGCTTACCAATCAATAATACAGTTATCAAAGAGTACTAATATGATAAAGCCATGCTTACCCGAAAAAAATGTATTTTTATTTTTAGAATCGTTAGAAACAAAAGATTTTAAAAATGAAAATTAACATATGGGAAAGTTGAACAAAAGATGACATAAAAGAGTTGTCTTGGACTCTTAGCTCAAACTTTCAAAACTTATTCTCCTTTTTCAAAGTAATGGAATTAAATAATTTAACTAGTTTTGAACAAGCTTTGCCAATTGAAACAACGGCATGTGCAACAGAACAATCACTGGATGTGAGATGCATCTACATTTCGAAAATTCAATTTGAACAATTTGAGAATTCCAAAAGGACACACCTAATGTACCAATATTCGGATTGAACATTAGAAAGCCTTGCTAATAGGGTTCCAAAAACAATGTAAAGAGTGTAATGCAGCCCCTGCGGATTCCCATACCAGGATTACAGGTCAAAGTCATCTTGGTTATCAATCAATATAGTTTATAGCTAGAAAAATATATGTAAGTGACATGCAACACTTAAACATTTAGAAATTCAACACAAACATCAAATGATAAGTCCCTCCATGTTTTGCTTATGTAAAAGAAGGTAAAGAATGAGCAAACCTTCGACGAAATTGTGGGAAGCATGGCATTACGTTCTCGCACTAAACTCCCGTCCCTCCAGAAAGTCAAATTAGCCCGAGGCAGCAACAAACCAGGATCGGTACACTTACACTTAACATCGGGACCAAGCTTTTCGATCACCTCGAATCTCACCATCCCACCATCCACAAGCAGCTCATCCCCCACTTTCACATCTGCAAGCATCATATCATCCATCAATTTTCGCCATTTCTACTAAAACAAAGATGAAAAAAATAAAAAAATAGAGAAATTTGGTGATCTAATTCACTTACCTTCGGCAAAACCTTCATAATTCACATTGATGGTGTGTTCGGGCAGAGTGGAGCCGAAAGCTCTGACACTGAAAGTCCATACTTCACCATCCTGCACTTTCCAAAACCAAACTAATCAGGCAATCAGTACGCAGCATGAAACAATGCAAACAAGGTGTTTGATGAAATGAGAAAGAAAAAAAAACAAACCTCAGCTTTGGCGGAGGAAGCGCCACCCAAATCACCCATATGAATCTCGCTACCTTCGGTATCCATCATGATGGCGACGGCGTATCCCTTGTCCTCGTTGAGCCTCCTGACGCGCTGAATGACCTCGCGGTGCCACTCGCGCGTGCCGTGGCACATGTTGATGCGCGCTACGTTCATGCCGCCAACGGCGAGAGATTCGAGCTGGTCGAATCCGAAGGTGGCGGGGCCGATGGTGCACACGAGCTTGGTGCGCCTGGTGGAACGGAATCCGTTCTCCCGGAGCTCAGTTTCGGTGACGGCGTCGACCTCGATGGAGCTGGAGAGAGCATGGTCGGATTGCGAAGGAGGGGATTGGAGCCCCGAGGAGGACGTGCCGTTTTCTGTAACAAGAACGGAAGGCTCGGGATCGGAGGAGGAGGCTCTGATGGAGAGCTTTGGGAAAGAAGGGGCGGTGGTTTTGGTGGTGGTGGTGATGACCGGCAACCGGCGATTGAAGTTGGAGAGGAAGGAGGAGTGGTGCTTTGAGATGGCGAGGTTGGACGGGGTGAGGAGATGCATGGACTGCGACATTGTGACTGGGGGTGAGCGGCGGTGAACGGTCACGGAGGGAGAAGGTGGGGGTTTAAAAGGGGTGGACGGAGCTACCGAAGAGGAGAGAGAGCTCTGGGAGGAGTTTCCAAAGCGAGGAAATGAAGGAGGGACAAAAGCAGCTGGACTGATGGGTAGTGATACGGTGTCGTTCGATTTGGGTGACGTGGCCTAGGGTGAGCGGTGGGAATTCGGATCCTTGCCGGATCTTTTTTGTGAGGATTCTGAAAAACTGCGAATCGTGTCCGTTCATTACATATCGTGCGGTCAAAAATTATTTTAAATATTTTTATTTAAAATTAAACACAAATAATATCTAACAAAAACTTATCGCATGATTAGATAAACAAACACAATTCATAGATTCCTACTATCCTCAATAAAAGGATCCTGTTGGGTGGAATTAGGTGATGTTCACCACCTGCCTAATGATGATTATTGGACTGTTTGGTGTTGAAACACAAGATGCTTTAAACAGGAGCACTTTTCTATACTCGAGTTTAACCAAGTTAGTGGAATAATCTAATCTTATCTCATGTCTATTTAACTATTAATTTATTGTGATGCATTCATCAAATTCATATTGCTCAATGTCAACCTAATATTTTTAGACGGTCTAGTAGTATTTCTTTTTACTTGTAAGTGAGATATCTTAAATTCAATTTTTGTCAGATGCAAATTTGAACCAAATTATTGATAGTCCATTATATGACTTAACCCACTTCTCACCCTTTAATATAAATAATATCGTTTGTCCCAAAAAAAAAAAAAACAAAACAAAACAAAATTCATATGAGTAATGTTGCATTTATCATATTTATCATATTACATTTATATTATCTGTTTAATAGAGGTAGTCCACCAACACATGTTGGTCAATCTACCAATACCATGGCAAGTAGTTTGGTCAAGTTGATCTTTTATGTTTTCTTAAAATTTCTTTGGTACACTCGTCTAAGTGATTATTTGATCAGATAGGGACATAATAAACTATTCCCTTGCGTGTTAAATTTATAGGTCATATTATGAATTGCGAGAGTTGGAATTGATCTTTATAACATGAATCTCACTAAAACTCTGAAATAACTTGAGAAACTTGCCTTACACCTGCAGACGAAATTTGAGATGATCTTGAGAACACTTGTTTACGCCTTGACTTGAAGTTCAAGCGTTGGTCTGACAATATTCTAATCCACTGGTTGAACTACACCCATAAGGTTTTGCTTTGAGTACACCCTTGATTATCCATACGCTAGATGCAAATGAGACCCTTGAAGAGATTGTGGAACCAGAATTTCCATACTTGAGTTCAACTTTGCGCTTTGTTGTACTTAGTTCATTGCATTATACAAGATATCTCCTTCGCTATTGATAAATTGGTAAAGATGCAGCATTGTGGCTACAGGTAGCTATTGAATTGGCATTAAAGATGTTTTTCCATTATTCTGAAGGTAATACGAATTTGGGCTTATCCTTATGTATCCCGAGCAGGTCCAACCCCCTGATCATTTGAATGATGCTTGTCTTGTTTGTTATGTTGATGACGCATGTTACTTATCAAACCAACACAAGGTAGGTTTCCAAATTATGACCATAAGGGATGCCGCAATATCTTGGAGGTCCAAGAAATGTAACTTAGTTAAAAAATCTTCGAATCATTCCAAAACTCACCACACCTCACTATGCCGCACGTGGGAGACATGGTTGAGAGCTATTGTTCAACATATTCAAAGTACCTGCATTTTTCATCCATCATTGAGTCCCAACGACGATCTATGATGACAATGTCGCAATGTATTGATCGGAACAAGACATGATACATCAACACCAAGCATATTGTGCTTTTCTTACATCAATAGAGCATCAGAAAATTGAAGTCGAATAAATCCAATCCCAAGACAACCTTGCTAACCTCTTTACAAAGTCACTGTCGAAGTTAACCTAACAGACTTGTCCGAGGAATTTGTATGCGTAATACAATGCTTGTAATTTTCATTTGAAAGTTTAGCCAAACACATAAGGAGTATCTGGAAATATACTCACATGACCTTAATATATTCTTTTTCCTACGATTAGGAGCATTTTTCCCACTGAGTTTTTGCCACCTGACTAGGTTTTAACAAGGCACTCATCCTGGGCTGGTTATGCCCTTTTGTACGTTCTACTTGGTCCTGAATGTGTTTAGCTTTGAGTCAAAGAAACTTCTCACATTTTTCTTTAGACTAGGGTTTTTATCCCACCTTGTATTTTAGCATAATGAGGTTTTGTGAGATTTATAATCTATGTGTTTTGAGACTCGAATTCACATATTATGCTAAATAGATGAGACAACTTCGTCAACTGCTTCTACATTTGCTTGAAAATCTGATGCGCTATCTACTTGAGTATTTACACACTCAATGAGGAGATTGTGACGTAAAATTCTAGTACATGTGTGACTGTATATATCACTAGTAAATTGTATGTAAGATAATAGAAAATCTTATCACTTTATGATTGAATTAGAGCATCTTTAAAAGATGTGTCAAATTTTAAAAATCAACATAATATTTGATGGCTTATGTGGCAATTTGAAATTTGTACTATATTTTGCTCCATCCGATATGTTAAATAATAATGTTATTTAACAAGCTTTTTGTCATCTTTTTGTGGGGTTTAATGATTGAAGCAAATAATCAAATACTTGAAAAACACAACATTTACTATATATTAAATTTTTTTTTTAATAAATTGACATTTGTTGTCAAATTTGACAGCAAGAGATTTTGCCTTCAATTGACTTGCTCCACATGAGTTGAAAGCTTGGTTGGAGAGAGTGTGCTGCCATTTTTTATTATTGTCTATCTACGCGACACTTTTGACATCTCATTTAAAAATGGTCTTACAAAAAAAGATCCTCCTTAATTTATAATAAATAAAGACACGAGACATAAAACACAAACTCCCATTGCCGCACCCCTTCAGTATAATGAGCCACAACATCACCAACACGCTTAAAAAAAAATGTTCAACTCTAGATCTCTTCCATCAAGGTCACCGGATCAAGTGATCTGAGTCCTTTAAACTTGATCGAACATCTAAAAACAGAGACTTTCTGTAAAAGTTATAATAATTTTAACTGTTAGATTAACTTTCAAGGATCCGAAACACTTAATTCGATGACCTTGGTAGAAAAGATCCGGAAATGATCTTTTTCCTTGTTTAAGGCAGCTGCTAAATTTTGAAAAATAATCATTTTACCCACAAATTGAAAATAAAAAAGGATAATACCAATCAACATGTACACGTCGATCCATGATGATGTCCCAAATAGCAGTGCGCCTCCGACACAAACAACTCCAACGAATAAGTATTTTCGGTGGCTACTTTCTCATTCAACGCTGAATATTTAACACACACCACCACCAAGCTTTCTTTCCCCATACACATCGCACCCTCAGAAAACTTTCTGAAACCCAAAGCTTTGGTGGATTCTTTTTCCTAAACCAAATTTAATCTTGGGGTTTCTCTTGGTTCCAGTCCTTCGCATCCCGAACCATCGCAAAACGCTTTTCCCCGCCGATCAACCGCCACCTCTTCCATCTCTCCCTTCCGGCAAAATCCAAATCCAGGTTATTACTTTCCCTTTTTGCTTTTTTATTCTTGAAATCTTTGTGTTCATCGATCTGCTAATTTCGGAGCGAACCCACATTAATTTTTCATCATTACTTCTCGATTACTGTTTTTTTCGATCTTGATTTGACTAAACCATCCAGAATTAACACATAAATCAAATATTCATATAATTTTTTTATTTTTGTTTATAGTTGTTTTTCGATTTAATTTTTCTGGGTAACTTTTTTTTCTTTTTTTTTTTTTTTCTGATAAATATTCGGTGTTGTAGGTGAAGTTTGGATTTTTGGGTTGGGGATAGAAGATGGGGGCATTTATTTCCAGGTTTTGGTTCATGTTGTTTCCTGCAAAAGAGTATAAGATAGTGGTGGTTGGGTTGGATAATGCTGGGAAGACCACTACCCTTTACAAATTACACTTGGGAGAGGTTGTCACTACAAACCCTACTGTAGGCAGCAACGTTGAAGAGCTTGTCTACAAGAACATTCGGTTCGAGGTACCTTAACCATTCCCATCTCTATCGCTCTTCTATGTTATGCTTTTGTTTATTTCGTTAACGGATAGTTATCCATTCTAGGATGGATGAGTTTCTTGACCAAGTTAGGGCATTCTTGTGTGTGGTCGAGCTGTCGAGGGGTCCTTTTTATCTGTGTTTATTGAGTTCTTCTTGTTTTCTAACAACCTTTTTTGTTAGACTTTCTAATACTATATGTTTGGAAATTGATTTGAATTTCTCAGTTTCCTTTTTTGTTCTTCTGGTAGATATTTCAAGATAGCTATGCAGTTGATTGGGGTGTTTAAAGAAATCATCTTTCCCAATTGTTTTGTGTCTTAATAGTGCACATAGGTTTTCTCTCGCTTCTATTTTGTTGGCATCCAAATTGTCTTGTTGGCTGTTGAGGTTCTGTCAACCTCGCTAATAGCAAGCTTGAGGTTGATTATCTGTTGGCTGTTGAGGTTCTGTCAACCTCGTTTCTATTTTGTTGGCATCCAAATGGTCTTGTTGGCTGTTGTTGTCTTGTAGGCTTTTCCCGGTAACTTTCAAAGTTGATTATCTGTTCTAATGAGTAATTTTTTGTTTAGGTTGACGGAATTTTTGTAACCATAGGCACACAATATGTTGAAGCATTTCGCATCAAGTACTTTATTAGGAAGTATACCGTGCTTGATGCGATTAGACAAAAGGTTAAGAGTTAACCGGAAACACACTAATTTTTCATATTCTCTAAAAGCCTCTCACAGTTTGGATGTGTTTCCCATGAGAGTTCTTGACTTTAATAAGTGCTTGAACATTCATTTGTGGGAAGATGATAAGAGTTGATTTAAGTTTTAGTTTAAGATATTCCTGGTCTTTATATAAGAGAATCATTCATTCCGTCAGGATTCCTAGTGTGCTGATGTGGCACACATATAGTGGCTATAAGTCCAATAATATGGTGCCATGTGGACTACACCAAAGTAATTTTTTTTTCAACTTATAAAATCTGTAAAAGAAAAGAGAAAGCAAAATAAAAATCTGTCTCTCTCCTCCCTCACTTCTCTCTATTCGTACCCAGCTCACCTCAATGTCCACCAACCTCTCCAGGTCTAAGTTCCTCACATCGCTCCTCAAGTTTCTTCTTTGAAGAAACTTTCAATCTTGGTTTGCTGTGGGGAAGTCGTTGACCCTAGTTGGGAACATGATTTTCTGCAGAGAAGGATTCTGCTGTAGAATTGTGTATGGAGAGTCTCGGTTTATCCGGAATCGGAACTGGGGATTGGGGTTTTGGCTAGCAATGGAGGAGCTGCAGAAAACTGAAGAAACCTTTCCCCGACTCTCTATTGCTTCCCTAGCATCGCCCCTAGGACTACTAGCGACCTTGTCTTCCTTCAGATTGGAGGTTGCAACCTCTTGCCGACTTGTAATAGTAGGCTCTGGCAGCGAGTGCAGGGGATCAGGGTGGGGTTAAATTAGATTAGAAATTTAGAATACACATTTTTTTCCCTACGAGTTAATGGGTTCAAATTAGAATAATAATAATTTGTAATTTATAATGAGAATTTATTGGTTTAACTTTAACATTTGGGGCTGCGATAAAGGAGGAGCAGCTGTAATTTGTGGCGAGGTGTGTTGTTGGCTGTGATGGAGGAGTTTGGTGGAGAAAGATGACCAGAATTCATTTGGATTTATTTTATCTTATTTTACATTCTTTTGATACTTTTTTGTTTTTTGTTTTGTTTTATGGATTTATAATTTAAAAAAAAAATTAATTAATTTGGTATAATCCACATGGCACCATACTATTGGACTTGTGTGCCACATCAGCACACTAACATAATTGTGTGTGTGTGTGTGTGTGTGTATATATATCATCATTTGGACATCTAAAATGGAATAGACTTCATTTTGTGATATCTGGAGGATGTACTGGTTCTGGACAGGGAAAATTTAACGGTCCATGTGTTTTTGAAGTATGTGCTTAAACATGTCAGGATACATCCAACCATTCAGGAAGCATGAAAC
Organism: Pyrus communis; assembly: GCF_963583255.1. Classification (NCBI taxonomy): domain Eukaryota; kingdom Viridiplantae; phylum Streptophyta; class Magnoliopsida; order Rosales; family Rosaceae; genus Pyrus; species Pyrus communis. The sequence goes on from NC_084808.1 coordinate 16,692,482, forward strand.
TTCAACATTACTTACCGAGCATGATAACTATGTATGGTGATCAACGAAGTGTAGAAATGAATTGAATGTTGTCGTTAAAACTTACAAGATAGTGCTTCATGTATAGTCGTATCCTTGGTCTGTGTATGGGTCTTTTTCATTTGAGCTCATTGAATATTTTGAGCTACGGCAGTTAAATGATGGCTCTATTTCTCAACCCTAAGCTCGATCAAATGTCAGTCGTGCTCTCAGTTTTCTGTTCCGTTGTCATTTTCATTTCATTTCATTTTCTCCTTCAAGGCACTGCATCAGTTTAGGTTTATATATTGTTAGATGCAAAGAGCTAAAGATGATACCTGCAAATCATGTCAATGACAGGTATGGGATCTTGGGGGACAAGAAAGACTGAGGACTTCATGGGCAACATATTACCGTGGAACTCACGCTATCATTGCGGTTATAGACAGTACAGATAGAGCCAGAATTTCAATAATGAAAGATGAACTATTCAGGTTGCTGGCACATGAGGATCTTCAACATTCTGTTGTGCTGGTTTTTGCAAATAAGCAAGACCTCAAGGATGCAATGACCCCAGCAGAGATCACTGACATGCTTTCTCTTCACAGCATCAAGAATCATGACTGGCACATCCAAGCCTGTTGTGCCCTCACAGGAGACGGGCTGTACGATGGTCTAGGTTGGATTGCCCAACACGTTACAGGGAAAGCACCCACTTGAAGAAAGACAGTTTTTTCATGTAAGCGGGGTTTCGAGGCCAGTTGATGGTACAGTGTCAGTTGTGTCATCAAAGCTATTTGCTCTGAACAAACGTGTAGATCATTTCCAATTTCAAATGCTGGAAAAATATTTTACCTTCCGAATCATTAAGCAGTTCATTAAACAATACGATATGCGTGGAGATTTGTAACGCTCTGCCGATACAGTGAAACATTTTGATTGAAAAATTGTTACTCTGCACAATCTGCCTCAAATTAAAGGCTCTCGAAATGAAAGTACTGCCATAAATTGTCATCTGCACAATGTAACGTTTTGTGAAACATTTACGAATAACGGGAATAACAAAATCTTTGAACTGTCCTAATTGAAGCCTGCGTGCGAACAACAGTAACAATGAAATCTTTGAAACGTCCTGATTGAAGCCTGTGTGAACAACACACGATGGAAGCCTGGAACTCGGTAAAGACCGTCACAATATCCAGCACCTGCAACCTTTCGAGTCTTGGGGGCCTTCGAACCATCGATCCCAGAATGGATTAAGAGGGCCGTGTGTTCTGTCAATCAAGGGAAATGACAATCAGGAAAATGGGTAGTTTTCGAAACAAAGCAAACAAGCAGAATAGAGGTGTCACATTGGGAGTAATGGATCCGGCTTTGTCTCTGCACCCTTCAGTATTCTGTAGTACAAAACAAAAGTTGGTTAGCAAAATGGTCAGAGTCGAAACTTGGATTCTACAATATTCTAAGTATCTGCCGTGCTTACTCCTTGCACGCAGATGATGCGTTTTCCATCTTTTCAAGTTGCTCCAGTTCTTCCTGTGGAAAAAAATGAGGAGAATGAAATCCATTCATCAGTCTTAATAATGAAGTCATGCTGATAAATCATAACAAAGCACACGCGCCAAAGCACGCAACAAGCTGTTGAGTCCCTTTTCAGGGTGCCTTTTGGATTACCAAATCACAGGACCAGAAAATGGAAACTCCTGCCCACCAAAAAGATGAAAACAGATAAAGCAATAACCATGATAAATCTCCAATTCCACATTAAACCTCATGTGAAAAGTGTCACTAGACGCTGGCCATAAAAATTCAGGGTCGTGCAAGGCCGAAACATGTCACTAAATGCTTGACAATGGTGGGTGGTAGCTAAGCAAAAATGTTAACACAATGATGCAAAAGGACACATTTCAAACTTATCTTAACAAGAAAAGTTTTAACACCCTACGGTTCATTGACATCCAACTTTTTGCCCAGAACATTTTGTATGCCTCACTCTTTCCTCAAGGTACCCTACCAACTTGGTGGAAGAGTGAGTCACGAAACTCAGAAATCTTTAACCTTAGTTGTTTCGCAAGACAGAGGATATGGAGTTGTGTTTCTTTAAAGAAGGTATGCTTTGTAAGTTTCAAGAGCATGCGGCATTAATTGAGATATGAAAGTATAATTAGACCACACCTCAAACCAAAACTTGAAAATAACTCCAGACATGACCGTCCCACCAATATATTTGGTTTCACAAATCTTATATGCAGCACATCGTTAGCAGCAAGTTTAACAGCTTTTAGCCCCAGATAATGACACGTCCCACCGATATATGTGGTTGCTCCTAGGTTGGTGGATGCAGTAACAATTAAAGTCAACACTCAAAAGAGGTTAAAATATCCAAACACAAATATAACAAATTCTTAATTTTCTACTCAGCACACGAGAAGCCTTCTTTCAAAACACTCCGAAACCATTTAATTAGCCTGTCATTTATGGTGAACTTTACAGCTGAAAAGTCAAAACTTAGGGCTCAAGGTACTCTTAATGTTAGTAGCTGTGGCCAATTTAACCATTACAAATTCATATTATCAATAAAGCCTTAGGTAACTTTAAAATAGTTTTGGAGATTGTTATTTTCAACTGAATGTTCTGCCGTTTAAGCTATTTGACATTTTGACTGCAGTTCTTTTCTTGTGCTGTGTCGGTCCTTCCAATGTCGTCAAATTTTCAATTTTATTCTAATTTTCAGTTATCAACAATTCCATAGGTTGTTCATTTTCACAATGCAGCATACATTTGAAACCTTATTCTTTCACTTATTTATCCACAACAACCCTGGTTACCTGGTCATCTTGTCACCCTAATGAACTTTTGTCTTCACAACTTAAAGACAAGAATCTTGCAAGTGTCTTGCACCACATTTGGCAACAAGAGAATCATCAAAAACATAACTTCAGAGTTTGTTGCAGAGGACTTAAATATGTATACACACACAAGCCAAATGAATGAGGAAAGTACGCCACTGTATACTGTGTAGAGCTCGACGATTTACTTCTCAAGAGTCAAGAGTGAACAAATAAAACTAAAATACACAGCTACACCTCTTAGCTGTAAAAGTTATCATGCTTTCATCACCAACAAAACCAATCAATTGTTCACACGAAACATGTACTCACCAAAGGCATGAGAACTCGACACTAAAGAGTCCCTGACCAATCACGTGTGTTACCCCATTATTATTTATTATCTATCTGTTGCGAATCAAATTATCCTTCTGCACATCGGATCATGAACTATAACAACCGAGAGATCAATCAAACTACGCCTAAGCGCAAACATACATATTAACTCGACCTGACTAAACTAAACGACTAATAACTCCAACAATTTCTACATGTTGCAAACATATGGTTAGAGAGGGGGTCACATGGCCGCAAACGGAAAACCTGATTAAGAGGGTCACATTTAATAGAACAACCCTCATAAATTATGAGTAACAACGAATAAGAGCGTCACATGGCTGCAATAGGCAAAGCTGAGAATACACACAAAAGGGTGATGCATAAGCTTCCCAAACTCTCACGTTACACTAGGAAACTGAACCTACGGATCGATGAAACAGGACCGCAATCTAGCCAAACCATTTCAAACTCTACAACCATTTAATCACATTCATCACACATCTAACAATTCCAATAAATGCATTTTTAATATACTTCGAATCCTAGATTCCATCATTGACTCCCTAAACCTTCAAACTCCAAACAAACAGAAAATTCAGTGACCGTACAAATCCAGCAGCTAACTGAATTCAACCTTGAAAATTGGAAATTTTCACCATATGTTGGCACATGCATCCAATCACAATCAGAAACGAAGCATAAGACAATCAAAACCCAACAACATAAGACGAACTCAAATTCCCAATATCATAGGCAAAGTAAAAGAATCACACTGACCTCTAAGAATCTAGTTTCTTGCTCGAGCCGCTTCAACTCGGCATGTATCCTGTGCTTCCCTCTCGTATCGGCGGCTGACAAAGACTGCAGCCGTTGGGTTGTCGGGCTCAATGTTTCCGACCCATCCGATTGCATCGTATCACAGAACCCACTAAAGCTTCAAACTTTATAGCACATACCCAGTTGCAAAAACCAACATATATCACAACGAAACAATCTGATCATCGCAGAAACGCCATTGGAGCGCAAACCAACAACGACCCAGAAATCTTCATGGACCCCACAACCAATTTCTCACCAGAAACACGCAAAGGAGCGGATCTAGCAGTGAAGGAGAAAGGGAATGAAAGGGGAAAGGAAGAAAGTTTCTTTCTTCTTTGTATGTATGGTTGATTGGTAGTGGAGGGAGTGTTGGATGAAAGCTTGTTTTCTTTTCTCTGTTTTTATAATTTTCTGTCTTTTTTGTGTGTGTGTGTGTCTCTCTCTCTGCTTTTTACTTTCTCTCTCTACTTTTGGAGTCCAAGCAGCCATACAGATTCTCTACTTTGTTGAGCCGCCCCCACGCGGCGTTTTTCCCCCAACCTTTGCGCCGGTAATTGTGGATAGGTGCGCGCATGGTACTGTGGGCTTGGAAAGGACAAAATTTAGCTCAGGTTTTAAGTAGTAGAAAGTAGAAAGGGGAATCACACTACTTGTTGGGTTGGTGTTGTGGCCCCTTGTAGCCTTGTAGGATATCACTTATGCGCTTGTATGTCACTATTGTGGCGTTCTGATGACCAAAATATTTATGTGGCAATACTTTTTTTATTTTTTTTTTAGAATATGTGGCAATACTTTTGTTCGATGAAAATACTATTCATATTATACTGTGTTCCGAGACAGGAGAGATAGAGGGGCATAGATTGAATCTTAAAAGGGACATTTGTGATGTATGAATTTATCTAGTGGTGGTTTATATATATATATATATATATATATATATATATATATATATATATATATTTTTTTTTTTTAATAGAAAAAGAGACAAGTGATGACAAGTTATGATTATCCACCTCTTTCGAGCCCAAAGAGGCTATGAGAAATTTCACCTTGTCTGTGACCACAATCAAGTAGACTCACCAGCTCAGTGCATCGAATTCGGGATCTCCCACATTTTTTTTTTATTGGGGAGCCGTAATCCATGCCCTTACCATCTAGTGGTGGTTTAGGTTTATCACCTATTGCTGTTAGTACAATTTCTTTTGTGTGACGGTGTGGTATATTGGAGTTGTGTTATGAATTCACCTATTACAAAAAGAGATTACAAGCCAGATGATTAAGAGTATTTACTTTTGCATTTGAGGTTAGACTATTCCAATATTACTTTTATAGAACAAAAAAACAAATTCACCTAGTACGTGTGCAAATATTAAAAATTTAATACTAAATCATAAATAGTGAATAATTTGTGTAAATTTATTGTACCAGATGATTAGGTTTGGTGTAGTGGGTTAAAAAAATGGAATGTAATGTTTATACTTATATACATCAATTGTTCCACATTATCTGCGAGATTATGAAATCAGATATACTCAATTTGGAGTTACTGAAGGCGAGATAGAGTGGATGAACGTTAAAAAATTTGTTCAACTCTAAGATCCTTAAAAAGTATTACACACTTTAATGCCACATCAACATATCACATGATACGAACTATTCTGCCACATTAAAATTAACGTTTTCTTTTTCATATATAGGTTCATCTGCTCTTCTTATCGTTCAAAAGCATTGGGGCTTGATTGAAACTAATTTCAAAATGGCTGAAAGCTATTTTAGAGAAAATATTTTCATTATTCACTTGCCGTTTTACTAGGGATTGGTTTCAAAAGTATTTTCATTAAAAACGTTTTCAACCATTTTAAAAGTACTTTCCGATAAACCCTTACTGTGGTGATGCGTCTATTTGCAAGCAACCTCATACCACTCTTCTCACTTTTATCCTTCATTTTGGTGCATGTACTTACTTAAAATGAGTACTCGATGTAATTTAGATGGCTGGGTGAATTGAAGATTAATTAAAGGGCGTAAATCCAGCTTCAAAATCCAAAAGCTTTGCATATATTAGGCCTTCAGTAACCTATTTGAGCCCATAATCATCTACAATTTTTATCTTTAGTGATTCGTAGACGACTCGTCGAAGGGAAGAAAATTACGTTCCTCTCTGTAGTCTTATTGCACATTTGAACCCTGTATTTTTTCTTATCGTACATATTAGTATATGCACTGTTACTTCCTTTGCCCATATCTAAATTATAAATCCGGACCAACAAATTTCTCAGATGAAAGACCAGCTACCATATACGACGACGCTACGTGTTCAATCCAGAGCGAACCCGACTATTGAAGACCAATTCCCGTTCGCACTAGTTACTGCATGCCACACAGCTGTCGACGCCCACTGCCACCGACGTCCACGTGTCCCCGACATGCAACCTCTTCTTGTAGCCAATACGTAAACTTGCACTCAGTCGATCAAATTCCTTAATTAAAACCCTAAACCATGTCATCCGTCTCTGCAATCTCCTCCTGCCTCTTAAAACGAACCATCCCGTTTTGTTCATCCGCGGCTACAACTACCCTAGCCACGACAGGAAACGGGGCTACACAGTTTCTATCCCTCAAAAAACGCATATTCCCCTCAGCATCTCATCTCCTAGCCCCTGCCCTACCCGACCCGCCCGACCAGTACCCTACTAAGGCGCCGCCAGAGTTTTCTCCGTCAGTTCCAGGCCGCTACGACCAGCCTTCTACTCCTAGCTCCTGAGGTCCCTGGAATTTCCACCTCTCCGGAAGTGGACCCGACTACTACTATACCACCTGAAGTCAGACCATATCCTCCACCACTAGAGCCCGGTCCGAACCCGGGTCCGGATTTTCCGGTACCTCCCTTGAACCCGCCTCCTGTGCCCGATATTCCGCCACCTTTTCCTGATAACCCGCTCCCTAATCCCGGTATACTGCCGCCGCAGCCACCTGATGTCGTGCCTCCGCCTCCGCCTCCGCCGTGGCCTGAGATTATACCTCCTCCAGCTCCACCGCCACCACCAACTGGCCCGGGCGGGCCTATTGTTGTCTTGGTTGTGAATTAAGTTTTCAAATTTGATGGGAAATTTTGGATGTATATAGAAGCAATCTACTTGTTCTATGACTAAAAAATTTGGTTTCTTTTGTTTTTTGTTTTTTGTATGGACAAATGATATGAGTTGGTTTTTTTTTTTGTTATTGGACAAATGAAATGAATTTTCCGTCTTGAAGCTAATTTTGATCTCTGGAGTTTATTATTATAGTTTTACATATTTGGAGGCAGACAATATTTATGCTCTTGAAGTAGCAATGCATAGTTGAGCCTCTTGTCGTCTTCATGTGAAATAACTTCGATTGAAAGTTGAAATCATATAATGCAAGGCCGGTTCTGAGATTTTGGAGACCCTGTGCGAGACTCAAACAGAGGCTCTTACAAGGTCTAAATTTTGGTTGCTATATTTTCTTTTATTTTTTTGTTTATAAATTGATATAAATGCAAAAGAAAATAAATAAAAAAGAAGCATGGTTTGGTGGCTATGTATTTACATTTTTTATGTTTTTGGGTTCGAATTTACTTTTTAAATACAAAAAGCATGATGTGGTGGTTATGTACATATCATGGCACCGTACATATATCATAATCAGAACAACTCATGCTCTTTATTATGAACTAGTTAAACAAATTACTGGTTATGATATTTGTAGTATCTTATAATGAACTGTTAGTTTTTTTTTTATTGCATTTTTTCTCACTCTCTAAAGTGAGGATAATTCTAACCCCCACTCGGTGGATTGTCATTAAATTAGTTAGAATTCAAGATTTGTGTCTTAAATCAATTAAACCAAATTAATTTAACGGTAATTAATAGGGGATGAGCATCACTTGCTCACCTCCATTTCAGTGTTGTGAGTGAAGTTATATTATATATGGATGACAAAATAGTATTTAAATATGTTGAAAATTAGATGATTCTTAAAAGCTTATCAAAAGAATAAACGAACGACCTGTATTCGATTAAATGATATCATATATGAAAAGGGGGTTTAAAGATTATATCTTCAAATTTTTAAGGATTTTAATTAATTATGATATTCTTAATCATAAATTTATCATCAAAAGTTCTCTTTTATAATGATAGAAATTAAACTACAAATTTTAAAAAGAAAAGAAAAAAATTAATGTAGTTCAAAAAAGGAAAAGAAAAAATTAATGTACTCTTTTATAATGATAGAAATTAAACTACAAATATTAAAAAGAAAAGAAAAAAAAATTAATGTAGTTCAAAAAAGGCCCAAAATGGATCTGCTAGTGGGAGTCGAACCCGTGCAAACACAAATGTAAGTACCAGCACCAGACGACTCCCCTAAGGCAACAACAGGAATTATGTTCACACATTGTTTTATATGTAGTATATTATAAAGGTTATTAAAATTCAAGGGCCCCTAAAAATCGGGAGCCCTGTGCGGTCGCACGCCTGGCAGCCCCTCAGGGGCGGCCCTGATATAATGGTATATTTTTTAATCTTAACAGTAAACAAATTCATGTAGGAGCTAATGGAAAAATTGAAATTCAGAGTTTTTGGTACTCTTTAAGACAACAAATATTGAAGGAGCATACCATATGTAGTTTGAATTGATTTTGAAAAAGATAATGAAATAGTTGAATTTTGTTAATCACATGCATTTACATATGAATAAGGCAACAGCAGCAGCATCGACCTTCGCACCCAGGACCAAGAGGTGTCATGTAAGCGCACTTCATGTTGACATATGAGATTGTATTAATTAATACTTTGTTTAACTTGGTATCAGACGTTGAACCCTGCTGTGGTCGCTTCCCTACGTGTGCATAACCCTAATTGTGCACCCACATGCCATAAACATGGGGATGATTATGATCGATGTTGATGATGCACTCTCTTGCATGAACATGTACCTGCATACCATATGTATCAAGATGCTGCTGTTGCTTTTGTTGCTTTGTCCTCCTTTCGCTTAAAATCCTAACTTTTTAAGGTTTTGTCTTAATTTGCTTTGCCCCTAACTTTGCCGTTGATTTTTTTTTTTAAACAAACGATATTATCTACCATAAGGGGATGAAGTGGACTTAATCTCACAATGGGTTAGCAATATCGTTGTTCAAATTCGTCTTTGGCAAGAATCGAACTTAAGACCTCTTACTTACAAGTAAAGAGGAATAACTAGACTGTTGTAGCCTACTTTATCTGACAAGGAAGGGGGCTGGTGGCAGACAAAGATATTGAAGAGAGATGTGTTTATAGGGTTGTGTAGAAGAATGTGTTGAGGATGTTGTTAACTCCCTTACGCAGTGCCTTTATTTATAGTAATAAGAGGGATAAGAAATCGCGTGTAACTACACAATATAGTAATCAAGTACAAATCTTAATAAAAGATAATATTACACTGTCACCAATTTAAAAGTGATAATGCATGACATGTTCAGAGTATACTATTAATTCGAAATACAAGCGAAAGGAATATCAGAAAGTGCAATTACAAGAGATGTACTACGCAAAGAGGAGGACACAAATTCACTAACATGGGAATGCATCATAGCTCGGGTTGTATGCCTCGTTCCTAGGTCTTGAGGGGGCGCAAAATAAAATATGACTGAACCAAGTTATTATATATGTAATACTAAAACAATTACTCTTCAACGTACTAACCCCCAATTTTAGAAAACTCATATAGCATAATAAGTAATAGGTTTTCCAAAAACCCTAGCATGCCATAAAACCTTCGTAAAACATATATCATAGATAGTGTGCTTAGTAGTGGTATCATAATCAATCGAAGGCCTTACATCGCCCACCCGAAGGCATATATAAGTATCATTCGCCCGAAGGCCTTACATCACCCGCCCAAAGGCATATATAGATATCATTTGCCCAAAGGCCCTACATCACCCGCCTGAAAGCATATATAAATCTTCCGCCCAACCTATGTCACCCGCCCGAAGGCATATATAAATCTTCCGCTTGGAGGCCCTAGATCACCCACCCGAAGGCATATATAAATCTTCCACCCATAGGCTTTACATGAAGGAAAAATTTTGTCCTAGCTAAGAACATGTAAGAACATTTGAATACATAGGCATACTAATAACACTTTAAAGTAGGCATGCATTCAAAAACAATTCATAAAACCCATGACTTTCAAAGCCTAGTATATGGTGAACCATAAGACTCTTTAACAATATTAAAGAGAATAAGAATTTAGAGATTCTTTACCCTTGAAGCTCATCCTTGATTACACAAGGGATTCACCCAAGTGGAGGGCCTTCAAGTCACCTCCTTGCTCCTTGGATCTTCCTTGTGATTTCCTCCCTTTTAGTGTTCCTTTTCTTCTTTGAGGATTTGAGGATTTGTTCTCCAAAAACACCAAAGGTTTGGTGTCTCTAAGTCTCCACACCAAAGATGTAGTGTGAAGATGAAATGGATGACTTAGGGAAGAAGAAGATTGCTAGATGTTCCTCCGCCAAGTGGCCGGCCTCTATGTAGAAAATGAGAGAATATGTTTCACCCAAATTCAATTAGAAAACCCTAATTAGAAACAAAGCTATAAAGATGACTTTATACTTCATCTCTTAGGTTAGTGGCAAACTTGCAATTAAGCAAAAGTTCTCACTACCCTTGATATGGCCGGCCTCCATTTGTTATTGGGCTTAATTGCCCATTTTGTTTTAGTTGTCATACAACTTAAACATAATGGGCCTTGTGGACCAAAACGTTTTTGTGCCCCGAAGCCCAAAACTAACTTAACGCCCAATACGAACGTTTCGTATAATTAATTAACTATTTAATTAATCTTGACCATTCTTCAATTAAACCATTTAATTGCTTATCCATTTCATATAATTTCTTCACTTATATCCTTACTCGGTGTACGATCCATTAGGTTCCAATTAGCGAGGTAGTGGGCGATGTTACTCTTAACGATCGATTGTGAATTGAAACCACATTTCAATTCTCCCTTAAAATTAGTGTTTGCTAATCTTTAGGGCTTCCACAAACCATGGGTGACGCCTAGCAGCATGTCATGGTTACCCAAGCTAAGTAGAAGTGGTTGGAGAACCTATCCAGTTACAACTACAATGCAATACGGTCATTCTCTAATACAATACTCTTAATCACATTGTTTAAGTGATAGTTTGTTTCATGTCTACTATCCAATGTGATACTTCTCTATATGATTCAATTGAATAAGATTTGGAACAAACTTCCTTAGTCATATTCATATGCTTTGGCCAAAGACTCTCGAATCATATCTTAGAGTATTCCCCTTCCACCATGGAAGGTTAGAGATCCCTTGTTGTGCATTCATATGCCTACATGACTAGATAGCTTGACCCCAACAATGCCGTGGACACTCCAATGGAATGCCGTTGACATAATCAAAGATCAAGGACCTAACCATTAGACATCAATGATGCCTCAGGTCAAAGGACTACTTTGCATATTGCAACTATTGAGTTCTCACATGACATGTATGTTCGAACTCTCGTTTGATCGTTGTTCAGTGTACTCGATTACTCTTTCGAGCACCTATGTGTTTGCCTTAGTGTCCAACACCAAATGACTTGAGACTAGTTCATATTCACGCTTGAGTCGACATAACACATACTAACCTTAGCGGATTGTCAATGCTCAATTGGCAATCCTATGGCTAGGAACGTTTTAGGAATGAACATAAGAGAAAGGTCCCGTTAATTTAACTAACTTAAATCACTTGTCTCTTAGATCAAATACATTCCTTGGATTCCCTTATTGCTTAAACACAAGATACTATAAATAGTGATTAACAATAAGCTTTGCCCTCTATTAAACATATAAAAGTTTAACACAATAAGTATTCCAAAAAGCTATTACATCAAATGAGTGGCTTTGTGGGCATACTTCCAACATTACATCGCATATATAAGTGTCAATTGCCCGAAGACCCTACATCACCTGCCCGAAGTCATATATAAATGAATATCCACTAAGTAAGCACAGAAAATCATGAACATAATCTTTCCAAAATATATCTTATCGGAGCTCTATAGCTCAAACATCATATCATAAATCATATTCATAAATATCTCAGTAAACATAAATTCGATAAAGCATGATATTTCATAAAGCATAAATCCGATTTACTCATAAATGTTTCATAAAACGTAGTCATAAAATCATGTTTTCATGTATGCATTTCTAGTAATAAAATGATGCATTTTGGAAGGGGTCCACTCACAAATACTCCGTCGTCGAAGAGCCGTTCAAACTAGGGAGGACGGAAACGCCACTAACAAACGCACCTAAGCACATAAAAGGACCAATTAATAAAACTCTACTAAAACAATTGAATTTGGGAAAACGGACGTCGTAAATTGGTTCAGGACGTCGAAAAACCTACGGGGGGACCTTGGGTTCCTTGTATAGCGCAACTTAGGAAGTGAGTTTTCGAAAGGTTTTTCTTTTATTTTCTGGTTCAAGAACTCGTAGGAACTACAAAGGAAGGTGGTCGTGTAGTCATGGTTGTTGTTGTGTGTTGTTGTTGTTTGTGCTGCCTTCAGGGAGGGCTGGTTTTTTAGAGAGAAATGAGAGGGCCGAAAGGTGAAGGAGAGAGTTTGAGAGAGAGAAAAAGAGTGCTAGATATTTTTTTTCAGAAAAGGGGACGGGGACTTACTGGTGCAAGGGGAAACATGTGGGCCCTAGTGGCTCACAAAACAAGGTTGCTAAAGACGAAACTCGAAATATCCGAAAAAATGTTCGACGTTTTGTAATGTAAAATCTTCGTTACAACTCCAAATTCGAATTTGTTCGTGCCTATGCGTTCGTGGCGATGAGTACGATAAGAATAAACTAAGAAAATTAGTAATACGCGTTACGTTGAGGTGGTCAACGAAAGTCAACATTCATGCTTCAAGGCCAATTTGTTAATTTCATACGTTTGATAATATAAAATACGACAAATTTAGAACAGTGTATCACAGTAACCTTTCAATTTACATTTCTCACTTATCAATTAACTCTTTTTATTTTAGTTAGAGTTGTGAATTTGTAACATATGTTGGCATTGGATAATACGAGGAAATACACCCTGCAGTCGACGGGGTACAACTTTTAGTTGCAGTGGGAAGTAATGGCATGCTGATTTAGTATTTGAAGTCGGCAGTGGATGAGCATCTGAATTTTGTTATCAATTGAACTGATGCCTTTTTATTTATTTATTTGGTTTCTTGTAACTTGTATGTCAACCATTTCAGCATTTTGTTTGTAATGGATATTAAAAAGTCTGTAGTTCCAACAGGAGCGCAGATTAGGAGTGTAGTTGTTCCAGTGCCTCAATCGGAAATTTCAAGGACCGGGACTCCAGGTCCTGATTTTTGGTCATGGGAACCCCCTCAGGGTGGTGATAAAGGTTCAGATGGTGTCAGCTACTTGACGACAGCGAAGAAAACTTCAGCACAGTCAATTTTAAGCAATCCGGTATTAGAGAAAGAAGGATCTGTAGATTATCTCTCAATTCCTTTGGAGAGTAAGCTTCAAGAACCCAGTCGAAACCCACCTTTTCCTCCTTTACAGTCACTGATGGAGGTTGAGAAAGTGGACGTCTTTGAAGCACCTTCCTTGAACGAGGAACAAGAACTTGGTGATGAGTTTTCAGCACATGCAGCAGAGGCAGCTCAGGCTCTTGATGCGGTGGATGAGGCGTCATCATATGGAGTGAATACGGATGGATGTAGGTGGTGGAAGGAATCTGGAATTGAGCAGAGGCCTGATGGGGTGATTTGCAAGTGGACAATGAACAGAGGTATTAGTGCTGACCAAGTTACTGAGTCGTGCTGACCAAGTTACTGGGTGGCAAGATAAGTACTGGGAGGCTGCAGATGAGTTTGCCCACAAGGAGCTTGGTTCAGAAAAATTGGGACGTGATGCAACTGGAAATGCTTGGCGTGAATATTGGACGGAATCTATGTGGCAGGTTATTCCACATTGCTACTTCAAACTAAATTTATATGTTTTCTAACCTTGTTTACAATATATCATGATGGATTTTAGCCTTTCTTTCCGGTCAGAAAAGCCTCTTAGAAATGCTGTGTTTCATCAAGGGTTTAGGGTTTAGGGTGTTTATTAACTCATTTTTTCAGTTGAATTCGGGCATGTTAGTTTTGTCTGATGAATATACGAACGTTACAAATCATAGAATAAACTGAAGAGAAAGTTTCGATTTGATTGCATAATTGTGGACTTGTGCACATGGAGAAAACTGCAGACAAGTGGTTGTGAATTTACTCATAATACCAATTGGATGAAAAGGTATTAATTCATGAATTGTAGGAAAGGAGACAACAAATGCAAAGGTTATTTTGTATATGTATTATACGAAACACACAAAAGGGATTGAAGTTCCTCCTATTCTGCAAGTACATAAAGATTAGAACTCACCACTTGATATGTCTCCAGCAATTTCCCGAGTTTTTCCCGAGTAGGACTGCATGTTGCTCTCCATCAGTCACTCCATCAAACATTATGTATTCCATGAAGATTTTTTGTTGACTGCAGAATCAGATAAAAGGGCTGTAGTGAGATTCTCTAGGAGTGTAAAACGATAGTAAAAGTTTCATTGCAACCAAATGAAAGCTAAAAGAAATTATCAAACGCATGAGGTGTAATAAAACTTTACGTGTTCTCTTGGTAGTCTTGCCATGTATCCATAAGCTTTACTAAAGGAAAAGCCCGAGCTGCAGGCATTATCCGACAACAGATTTCTTGGACGGATGCATGAAGTGAAACCGCTCATCCATAGCTAGAAGATTACTATGGAGCTTTTTGATAGCATGAATAATGCCGACCTACATAAGATTAGATGCACAACTGACATGAATTGTTTCAATTAAGGAAGCATACTTATTCAAAGGTTCTCCCATTCCTTGAAAAAATACACAAAATCAAAGTATTCAACATTTCAATGGTTCCCACATTTCTTCCATATGCATACCATTCAATAACAATCACAAATGTGAGAATTTGGAAAAGGATTAGGGTCACCTTGGGCACAACTCCAGTTTAAACTCTCCCTCCAAAAGGCTCCGCCGGCATATCCATAGCAGCAACAACAACAATCTTCCTTCAAAGTCCTCCGGCCGACTCATTTCTCCTTGTTGCTGCACAACAAAAGATTAGCTCAATTGGCACAAACAATCAAACAAAACCCAATTTTCAAGTATTCAATTATTTCAAACTTAACAGTTGAAGTAACTTAAGAAAATTTTAAAATATCAATTGGTAAAGTTAAACATAACAAGGGAGAGAGAGAGCTAATTTTCTGTTTGGTTACTTAGAAAATGAAGGGAAATATAATCTTGACCTTTTGAGATAGGCTAAACAAATTCAAAAACCCACTCCACATGCAATCACTAAAACCGATTAAACTGGTTCAAAAGAACCGGTTTCCACAACCACTTCGAAAATCAGCAAAAATAAAACCAAAAATTCAGAGCTATTTCTCAAAACATTAACTCCCAAAATCTCAAACTATTTCTAGCCGATAACCTTTTTCGAAACCCTAAAAATCACAGTTCAGGGGAACTTACTCGTTGTAGGTTTGAAGCAGAACCAAATTGCTCTTCTTTTTATTTATTTATTTATTTTTTTTAAAGTAATCATTGGGGGTAACATTCTCCTTGCTCTGCAAGTACAATCACACAAAACAAAATTCTAAGCCAAAATATTTTCAAAAGCTTGATAGAAAAAAGTAATACAAATTAAAGAGAAGAAACAAGAAGAATAAAGACAGAGGATAGTGGAGGAGTAGGAACGGGGAAAGGAAAAGAGCTGCCGCACCTGATGGTGGCGGTGGTTCTGCTGTAGGAGAGAGTTGGAGAAACAGGGCTCTGGCTTTTTGGTTGACAGAACAACATATGAATTAAAGCAGTAGTGGATTGAGTATGAGTAAACGCAGCAGCGGTGAAGGAGCGGTCGACGGTTCTCGCTGTCAAAAGGAGCCAACGATAGCTGAAGAATGGAATAACAGATGACCAACACGTTACCAATAAGGCCAAATTAGTCATTTTACTGAAACCATCCGTTTAATTAGTGACTGCTTACAAAGGCCAAAGTTGAGGAGTCATTGTACAGTAAAGTTCGTTTTATTGGAACAATGTTTCCTCAATTTTAACTCAATTCAAGCAGTAGTTCTTTAATTAGATGTCTATTACTATGGTCCACCAACTCATCAAAACGTGTAGCTATGGTCCCTTAACTAAAAATTCATTATCATTGATTCTTCAACTTTAATCTAACTAGAGAAATAGTCACTCAACCTTAATCCAATTGTAGCAATGGTCATTCCAACATAACTTGTTTTGACAAAGTTGAAGAAAATGACCATAACTACACATTTTGATGAGTTAAGGGACTAATAGTAATGAATTTTCAGTTAAAAAATCATTACTTAAATTTGATTAAAATAAAAAAATAATTGCTACAATTTACTCTTAAATTAGCTCATCAAATATACACGTTACTGTTTTTACACCTTTTGGAAGTCAAATAGTCACTATCTAACCATTGTCAAAAGTTAAATGGATAAATTTCACTTGTCATGATTTGTCCTATGAAAGTGTCACAAGACTCGCAACCACCACCCCTTGTCTTGTCTATGAGGCACAAAATGCTGCGTGTCATAATACGCCAAAAGAGAATAATACGTCGCCGCTTTGGCCGTTTTACTTGATAGGGATAGGCACCACCAGTACTGCCGCAACGTGTGGTGCTCATTCAACCGAGAGTCACACACTGACTCTGTTAGGTACTCAAGCGGACGAGCCCAACCCAAAAAATTAGTTCAATTGGTGGGAAGACCCCAATAACTTAAGAATCCTTACATCCCTATAAGTGTATTCGATGTAGGATCATAATATTACACCATTCTTCGAAAGTCGACGTCCACGGTGGCCCTTGCTCTGGTGGCTTTTACTCTTAACGGCAGCGCATCCTTTGGTCGTCCCTTTAAGGTAGCCATTTCCAGGTCATCCTCTCCGCCGCGTTGGGAACCTAAGCTCTGATACCGATGTTAGAACCTGCTCCACGTCTTCTACAATTGTACCGAGCGAAATACCAAAACAATATACTTTTCATTAAATGCTTTTCTTTATTTACAAGCCTCCATTAATACCAACCTCCAACTCCTAACAATCTCGAACTAATTCTTTAACCTAATAAATTCTACCGTACAATTGTTAATCACAGATGATACCATCTGGCATCCTAACACACTGTCCGCGTGTAATCTTCATCTCCGCACAACACACATACGTCGGTAAGCCCTTCCGATTTCCCAATCCTTTCCTTTCTCAAATTTCGCATATATGAATTCCCACTATTCCAATTACCAGGAGTCGACTGTGTTTGCTGCTTGCGTTCCCATTTCACTGTAAATCTCAATCCTCACTGCCATTTTTCACCTTAGTTTCCAGTAATCAGTGAGAAAAAGTGTAAATTTACCTGTTTAAATTTGTGGGTTTTCCTTGTTTTACCGTATCATGGCGATTTCGATGCTTTACGGAGCTCAGAATCTCAAACTTGTCAATGGAATAATAGCAGTAACACCAAGTGGGTTAGGTTCTGGTGGGAAAAATTACCCTTATGGGGGTTTTTCCCAGAAGGGTTTAGTGAGCTATGGCGGTAGGAGTCAAAAGACCAGAACTTTAGTGGGACCCATATGCAGTGTATCATCCTCAAGGCCTGCTTCCCAGCCTAGGTTCATACAGCACAAGCAGGAAGCTTTCTGGTTCTATAGGTTTCTGTCTGTAGTGTATGATCATGTTATAAACCCTGGGCATTGGACTGAGGATATGCGGGACGATGCGCTCGAGCCCGCTGAACTTTACGATAGGAATATGGTGGTGGTGGATGTTGGAGGTGGAACTGGGTTTACGACTCTTGGCGTTGTTAAGCATGTGGATGCCAAGAATGTGACCATTCTTGACCAATCGCCGCACCAACTTGCCAAGGCTAAGGAGAAGGAGCCCTTGAAAGAATGCAAGATAATTGAAGGGGATGCCGAGGATCTGCCGTTCCCAACTGATTACGCGGATCGATATGTCTCTGCTGGAAGGTACAATTTCTGCTTGTTTTGCTTCCTGTAATCAGTGTAATGAGTTTGCATTTAAAGGAATTTCGAAGTGTAATGTGTTTGCATTTAAGGAATGTCAGGTGGGGTTTTGAGCAATGGGGTTATTTATTTGAACTTCAGGTGTAGAAATGTATCATAAAGAACGAGTTTTGTCATTGGAACTTTGATCTTATCCTAAATTTAGCTCAGGTTATTATCGTCTTAAGTCAAATTTCGTTGAGGTGAATGAGAAGAAGTTATATGCTGGTTTTGTGGTTAATCTTAATTAACGAAAGCATTAGTACTTATTTTGTCTTATGCAATTTCAATATTTTGTTTCTCAGTATTGAGTACTGGCCAGACCCACAGCGTGGAATCAAGGAAGCATATAGGGTACTAAAAATAGGAGGAAGGGCTTGCCTTATAGGCCCTGTGCACCCAACCTTTTGGCTGTCTCGTTTCTTTGCAGATGTGTGGATGCTCTTCCCAAAGGAGGAAGAGTACATTGAGTGGTTCAAAAATGCTGGTTTCAAAGATGTTCAACTGAAAAGAATTGGTCCAAAATGGTACCGTGGTGTCCGCCGCCATGGCTTGATTATGGGTTGCTCTGTGACAGGTGTTAAGCCCGTATCTGGGGACTCCCCTCTCCAGGTAATATATTTCTTTATCTGTAATTGATTTCTATGTTCCGGGGCTTATGTTGGAGTCTCTTTTTATAGTGAATGAAACTCTTGTTGGTTGATTAATGTCTGGACTCTCACATGTCTATAGCAACATCTTGCAATAACAATTTGGGGTTGTGTAAAGAATTTATTTTATCTAAGAAATCATCGCTAACTATAAAATAGCTCATCAACTAGCAGAAGACGGAAAATTCTGCTTGATTTTTTTGTCATATCAAATGGCATGTAGTCCAATAAATACTTCTTCCAATTCAAATTAGAGACTTGCTTGTTGCTACACTTTTGAAATATTTTGTCTAGAGGCATCGTTATTCTACTTTTGAGCTGGCAACTTAAGAATGAAGTTTGTTCCAGAGAAGGTGATATGGCATGGTTTCTGCATATTAACGAACACCCTGATACATGTTATTTTTTAATCGTTATTTTTACGAGGATTTCTCTTATTTCTGATGCCATGTTTGGATACATTTACCTTTCCATGTTATTGTTTTCTTAAAACTGCGTATACGTTTTTGTTTTAATATTTGTTTACAAATTCTTTTGGAAACTAGATGTGTTTGGAAATTAAATGCGACTATAGTGATTCGTTGTGGTACAAGAAATGATTTGGTCATGGCGGTGGAGGTGGCTGCAAGAATTTCATTGGAGTTTTTATATTCTCTCATTTCTTCATGATTGTTTCAAAATTCTACTAGAAACAGTGAAATATGCTGGAAGTTAAACACAAGTATATAAATTTTTGTGTGCTGGGAGAGGTTATGGTGGTCAGTTCTTGTACTAGCTACTAGTGACGGTGCATAACAATGGTGGTGGTTGTGACATAAATGGTGATGCTGGTGGAAATAGTAATGGCAGGTGTGACTCTGGGCAGCCATGACGGTGCTTGAATTAGCGGAAAGGGTGATGTTGGTGATGGTGTTCTAGTGGTTGTGGTAAAGGTATTAGTGGTGACAACCGACAAATACTAGTGGTGGTGTTGGCGACAACGCTGGCTGTGGTTCATTTTAGAAGCAAAAGCAGAAAACAGGAGGAAGCAATACTAATTAATGCTATCTAATAAGATTTTGGATTTGGACACTTTGAATATATATGAGGGTCTACATGAAGATTTGGTATATAGTAGTTTTAGTTCAAAAGCAAATTTGGGGACACTTAAGTTTGTGAGTCGTTATAGGCGAGGACCATTTAATCGGAAGATGCTCATCTACGCTATTGAGGATTTACTCGTGTACCTAGATGATATCTATTGAAAATTGAGCAGAAAATGCAGTAGGTTTACGTGGGAGGCTTATTTTTGCTTTGATAGATTTACTTCTTGTATTTATTTGATGCTTGCTTTGGTGCAGCTTGGTCCAAAGGTGGAGGATGTCAGGAAGCCTGTGAATCCATTGGTGTTTCTTTTTCGGCTCATTCTCGGTGCAACTGCAGGAGCTTACTATGTGCTGGTTCCAATTTACATGTGGATTAAAGATCAAATTGTTCCAAAGGGCCAGCCTATCTGAAACAGGAGTTACAAAATGTGAAAGGATTATCAGCATTTCCTACGGTTTGATCCCTTCTTTTCCCTTTCTTGGGTGAAGCTAGCCAGTTAAGATAATCTCTTTCATTTGACAAACGCACGTCTGTGAATTTGTGCTGCGGGGGACGCACCTTTACCGCATAAGTTTTTTGGAACTGTGTTGAACAAGTGACTTAGTTGATCCGTAATTTCGTGTTGCTTTTATGTCATAACATTTCGTTTTAAAATGTTGGATGGTGTCAATGCTTTTAGCCGGAAGATGATGAACAAACTTGAAGTGTTAGTCGATGGAAGTTGGGTTTTGAGGTAATCAAAATTTGACTTCTCGAAGAATACTATAGAAAAACAAACAAAGAAACATTCAACCCTAAATTTTAAATTAACAAAGAAACATTCAATCCCAAATTTTAAGACCAAATTTCAATGGCAACTTCACTCAAAGGATGATGCTACAGCTGCTTGGGAGGAGCATTCAGTTTTCAAGACTAAATTCCCAGATGTCACTATGCCTTCCACATTCAAGCCTCATTTCATTGAGATATTTTTTAGTGTGCTAAAAACACGGTTCGTTACACCAAGTGTAATAAATACAATCGGTTATGATTTTTTTTTTCAAATTTTTAACCAATTGTATTTGTACGCTTGATATACCTGGCCTTGTTTTCGGCATACTGAATTTTTTTTTTTTTAATGTCACATGTCAGCATCATATCAATGGGAATTGTAACTAGATTCTGTTTTGGTGGTTGTTTAGGGCTCGTTTGTCAAGTGCTTTTAAATTACTAAAAGCACTTTTAAATAAAATATTTTTGAGTTATAAAAACAGTTGAAGTGTTTTTGCTAAAAGCATCCAAAATATACTTCTTATTAGAAGCACTTCAAGTATTTTTTTACTATTATTTTGCATTTTAGTAAAATTTAATTCTAAAAACATTTTATCAAAAATCAAATTCAGTTGTTTAAAGGAACGTACAGACGAGCCCTTAGTTGGGAGAAGTGGGTTACTTTATTTGGGAGAAGTGGGTTACATTTTATCAAAAATCAAATTCAGTTGTTTAAGGTATCGTTTGGTATGCAGACGGGACGGGACGAAATGGAATGGGACGGGACTGGACGGGACAGGACGGAACGGAACGGAGCGAGATCAAAGATGCCCTCGGATGGAAACAAGGAGGAAGAAGAAGGAGACGGAGATGTTATAATTTTTTGTTCCACGGATGTGGAACGAGTCGTTCCAGGGGGGTGAGGTGGAACGAAAATTCATCCAAAACTCGACCCGTGGAACAGCTCGTTCCACTCGTTTTAGGCACACCAAACGTGGGACGGAACGCCTTGTCCCATTCTGTTCCGTCCCGTCCCACGTACCAAACAGTACCTAAAGGAACGTTCAGATATGAATTGTATAAGTTGTTGAGTCAATCAATAAAAGTTACTTCCTTCACATCTGAGCGAAAACTGACACGTGGCATCATGTCGACTGCATCTGATGTGTTGTTTTTCAATTCGCCGTACCACGATTTCGATCGTAAAATAAAGGAGTGACATGTGTGATAAGGGTTATGTTGAACCTTTATTATTATTATTTTTTATTTTTTTTTGTGATAAGAGGGTTATGTTGAACTCGAATGCTATACTTTCTTTCTTATATAATTCATTTATTTAAGAGAATTTTAACGAAAATTTTTTGATATTATTTATTTTAACAAAAAATCATATTTTTATACTAAAAAGTTAATCATGGTATTATTCACTTTACCCTTTATTTTATCTTTATCGTTAAAACTCAAAGTTTTCAAAGTCTTTTCATTAGTTTTCCTTTTATTTAACGAAGCATGTTCCTTGAGAATGATCAAATTCGAATAGGCTTTCCAAACCTGCGAAGGACCAAAAATAAGGAATATGCAACTAGAGGTCAAGTAGTAAAATGTGGATTACGAGGTTTTTTTTTATATTTAAATGAAAAATTAGAGAACTCGGGTTTGAAATATGTTGTTGGTGTGGAAGCTAGACTTATGGTCAGGGGAATGTTGAAATGTTTCTGTGAGTCTTTCCAACCCCCAAAAAAGGTAGAAAACCGTAACTCATCACCAGTTATCCCTCCTTCTTAAAATAAAGAAAAAAATAAGAAAGGCAAAACATACGCAAAATGCAGATACCATCCATGTAAACGCCTTGAAAATACCAAGTACTATTACCAATATTTTGTGTTCTAATTAAGTGAGTGCTACTGCTATCGAACTTGTGGCTCACATCTTTTTGTTATACTTTTTTGGCATTTATTATTTGTAAAATAATTCAAACTTATATAAAAATAAACTCTAAAAAAGTCAAAACAAATATGAACTTGTTTATTCATCTAAACAAAAAATAAACAACTCAAATCGAATCGAATGAGAGAGAAAGCTGAAAAAATAAAACGAACAAGATATAAATAAGAAACGCAGCGTGCTTTTTGGGGCTGGAAAATTTGAATGTGGGAGCAATTTACACACCTCCCCATATCCTCAGCGTCCTAGTCTTTGAAAGCCTTGTGTCTCCCAAACATCAAACCCTTACAGCTGTCCTTTCTTATATTTATTTATTCATCTGCATTTACAGTGAAGCAGCTACATATATCTGCCTAAAACTTTCTACAACCATATGTATGACGACTATATTTTATATTTTATAGGACCACTCTTAACTTTATTTAACTGTTCATATATTTTTGGTTTGGATGATTTCAAATACACATATTTTGTAAGACAACGCCTAAAAATAAACGGTTAAATTGTTAATATATATATATTTTTTGCCTCCCTTTCACTAAGTTCCATGTAGAAACCAGGAAAAAAAGCTAAAGATTTGGAAGTCATATGATTCTTTTTAATAAAGCCAAGACTGTAACAACAAATTCCAGTCATGCATATATAAGCTTTGATTTGACCACCCATTTTTAATTTTACTTTCTTCTTCTTCTTCTTCTTCTTATATTTTATGAGAATTGTTATTGGCATTCCAAAAATCTCATTCTACACTCCAAACTTTCTATATTTGAAAAGAAAAATACACTTGTGAGGAGTGTAGAATGAGATTTTTAGAGTGCCAATAACACTTCCCTATTTTATTACTACTAGTTTATTAAAATATTAAACAATGAAAATATGCTCGCACTTGCCTATTAATTACCCCATTGGAGGACTTCTACTTAAACCCAGCTAAGATTGAGCTATACTCTAACTCAACATTCTCTCTCTCTCTCTCTCTCTCTCTCTCTCAGAACTCTTTTTCTCTCTCTAGACTTATTTGTATTTTGAAAGGCCAAGTAAAGAAGATGGCAGACGTACTAAGCGAAGAACAGATTGTTGAGTTTAAAGAAGCATTTTGTCTATTTGACAAGGATGGAGATGGTGAGTTTCCTACTATCATGTCCTCCGTTCTTGGTTAGTCCTTATTCTCTATAATATATAAACATATATAACATGTTCTTGCATTAGCCAGCTATATATAGTTTGTTTACCTTTTCAGATTTAGAAGTGCGTGCACAAAAACTAGGCGCTCGTTTGATAACTATATGAACTGGCATTGACGGAAAATATTTTGAACATGTACATGTTTTATTAGGTTGCATTACTGTGGATGAACTGGCGACGGTGATTCGGTCTCTGGATCAGAATCCGACGGAGGAGGAGCTTCAGGACATGATAAGCGAAGTGGACGTTGATGGAAATGGGACCATTGAGTTCGCAGAGTTCTTGAGCTTAATGGCAAACAAAATGAAGGTATAAAATTATATATGCATGGCACTGCAGATATATAGCTTGATTATATAATGATTAGTTAGTCTTAAAATGCCATATTAGTGTTCTTAATTATGTTTGTATGAATGTATATATGCATCAGGAAACTGATGCAGAGGAGGAGCTCAAAGAGGCCTTCAAAGTATTTGACAAGGATCAGAATGGATACATTTCAGCTACTGAGGTAAAACACAATATTAAAATTCCATCTCATTAATTAAATTCATACGCAACGATTCCTTTGAAAATTTTGATTAAATAGATAAAAGGTTATAAATTCCACTGGCGATTAAGCCAGTTAGTCTAATTCTGTGAACATTTTGTTCACAAAACATGTTTTTCATGTGTTTGAAATGATTATTCATAGTGTTGCATTAGAACATATATTAGCACCAAGACATAGTTAAAAGACCGAAAAAAACATATAACAACATAGAAGAGACTGTAATATATAAAGAGTGATAACATTATTTCCAAAAAGAAGTTTTACTCAACATAAAATTTATAATTCAAGCAGTTAAAAACGTTTACGATTTACTCCTTTGCGTTGGGACCTCTATTCAAATCTGCCTTCCCTAAGCCCTTGCTAAAAAATGTGAGGTTATTCCCCGTATACAATATTATTAATACCAACGACCCAATGGCCTACAAGCTTCGAGCTGTTAACCTCTGATAGGCCACCAAATTCAGAATTAGTGATGGCTTCATTGCAGGGATTGCCAGCATGGATTCTGATCCGGATGCAGTTAGAAAAATATTAGTGTGAGAATCATATGCCTAAAGTGATACTAATACTTGCTTATAAAATGTTTTATTTGGGTATTCGTGAAATAATTTCCAATATTTAATCTAAGTAAATCACATCCTTTTAGGTCATCTCCAATCAAGGATTATGTTACATTTAGTCCGAAATTGACAAAATTGGTCTCCAACAAAAGGATTAAAGGAAATAATGCTAGATAGATTACATGATGTGTTACCAATAAGAAATAAGCATGTTAATCAACACTTAAGTAATAATCTAATCATCAACTTCCATATCATTTAGTGTACAAAATTTAGTCTAAACATTTTGTCTTCTTAGCACTACCCCTAAAGAGTAATGCTAAGTTTGATCACATGACAGAAAACATGTAATCCAATAACAGACTAAGTTCCCCTCCCCCCAAAAATAATAAAATATACCCCTACGTAGTTAGAGATGAAAAAAATTAACTCTAAACCCTACATAGTTAGAGATGAAAAATAAAATAACTCTAGAGTGATCTTTAAAATTTTATTTTGAGAGGATGAAAAGTCTAAAATATAGCCAAAGACAACATCCAGCCCTCCATAATCGGAGATGGCATCAACCCAAGTTCTTAGGAGATCTATCCGTATCTTGATTCCCTGTACATTTTCGCATGCAATGAACACTCACCAAACCTTCATTAGACAATGTTTATCTTGTTTTCCAAATGGACCTTTTATTTCCAACAGAATCTACACTTCACATAATCATGTTTGTTCATGTTCTTGATCTTTTTTTTTTTAGTTGAGGCATGTAATGATCAATCTAGGCGAAAAATTGACCGACGAAGAGGTCGAGCAGATGATAAATGAGGCGGATTTGGACGGTGACGGACAAGTGAATTACGATGAATTCGTGAAGATGATGATGACCATTGGATGATCCATATTGAACAAAATTCCCTCATTCAAATTCATCACTAGCCCTCAAGCAATAAACTTGTATTCATGTTGTCAAATGACCAAAAATGTAGGAGTACTTGACTAGTACCCTTTGATTTGTTCAGTTTATTCAATTCCATATTGTATTATTTTTCAATTTCTAGTTAGTCAAAATCATGGTGTGCTTCAATGTGATGATGTATCAAAATCTTTGTTCAATGTGATATATTTTAGCTCAACCATTTATATCTTCTTCTGATTTATATTCATTTCATTCCAATTTCTTTTGGAGTGATTTTTGCACAATTTTTTTCTCTTTTGCACACTCGTATTTATTTATTTTATTGATTCTTCAATTCAAAAGTCAGAATATAACAAAAAAGAAAGAAAAAACAAACGTGAAAATAGTTTGTTCTTTTTTCTTTGTCTTTTTATTTTGGGTAATTTATAAGATTATCTTCCAACTCATAAGAGGGGTTTCTTGATTTGAAGTTTCTCCAACTTTTGGTCGTGAGGTCGGACTTTGACCAAGATCAATGGGTGGAAATGTGGTTTCTAATATGAATTGAATTTCATGTTTTGGGAAAAGGAGAAGGATAAGCTGTTCCTTTCACGTTAGTTTCTTTGCATTAAGTCAATGACTTCATATTTCCCCCAAGTCTTTGGCTTCAAAAGTTCAAACCTTAGACCGTCCTCAAAACCGCGTGGAATGCGGAAACTTTCGTCTCTATCTCTGTGTGCCCTAAACCTACACCGCAACTCATCTGCTTTGACTATGTCTTAACACTCAAGAGGCTTTCAGTTCTGCTGAGAGATGAACATAATCCTATTCACTAATCTAAATGTGCTTCTCTCTGCATATTTGAGTTTGAATCTTTCTTCTCACAATTTAAATTAAGATGAAGGAGATATTGCTTGTATTGGAAGAAAAAAAAGGTTGGATTATGGCTCGATGTATCAAATGTGAAAGAATTAAATGTAGACATGGCCTGGTATTATGTGAAGCAATATTGGGTTGATCAGAACTCGGTGGTGTATATGGTATGGTATGTTTCAAGGCCAATCATGTCCTTCTCTGTCTGGCCTGGTCCCAGTTTGCTTAGGCCAACCATTGTCCTATTGGAATCCAGATTTAAAAAATGACTCTCAATCATGAATCTATGGTCGGTGCTTTGATGGTTCCTCCATAACTGCACTGATCTTTCGGTTTTTTCTTCTCGCATTTCACTTTGTCATGTCGCTGGTTGTATATATTATATTATATTTATTTCTCTCCGGCTAATTTTACAATATAAGTTATAAGAAAGATAAATGCATAGTTACGTACAACTGGTGATATTCAAGATTCTCTTTGACCGCGATACTAGAAGTTCTGATGATAGGTTTAACAATTTGGCTCATACCATCTCTCTTGCATCATAATCAAAAGGTTAAACAGTGATGATAGTAATACTGAAAAATAGTAATTTTTGTTAGACAACACTAACCTCATAGGTTTAAGTTGATAGAGAATAATTTATCAAATCATTGTATTATATGAATAAAAATGAACAAATATTACAATCAGAAGCACCATATATAGCTGCCTTTAATATAATTCGCTCCAAAACCTTACAAATTAATTATCTCTCAGTCAAATAAATAGATGGAATTACATCAGACGGTAACTTACACCACAAGGTACTGTAAGTTTTGAGCCAAATAAGTAAATAAAGAAGCAGATGGAACAAGTGAAAACAAACACTCTTTCTTGGCTTCTCAAAGTAACCAAGAAAATAAGTTTAAGCCAAATAAGTAAAAGAATAACCAAGAAAATTACCAGTCTCCCTCCTGATCAGAACTCTATTTCCCAGAGAACTCAAATTAATTAGAGAGAAAATCACCAATCAAAACCGGTATATTCAGAGCATATGAATTAAGAGGCATTCAGTTAATCACAGTTGCACAACACATGCAGTTGGTAAAGAGAGAAGACCGCTGCCTGCGCCTTGCTTTACCTTTCGATGAAGTAGTTGGATCCCTAGCAGCTTCTTTAGTATGTGATTCCAAGAGATTCTTGGTTGAATCTTCAGCAGTCGACCGGTTATCATCTTCGTGTGGTGTAACAACAATACCAGCTTCTTCCTCTTCCTTCAAGAATCCTAGGAATGAAGTATTTGACTTCTCTGAGTTACTTGTTTCCAATGTGATGACTTTCTCTTCCACCAGCATTGCTTGGTACTGTGAAACACCTTGTTCATATCCGGTGTACTTGATGCAGCTTCCAAGGGTAACATCATCACCTTGGCTTGTTGAGCCTTCTATTGCAGCCTTGTCATGATACAGCAAAGGGGGAGAATCCGATTCCTCAGTTCTTGCTTCATTTTGGAGATCAAGGCTGAAGCTTGGAGATTTTTGTATCCGAGCACGAACATTCAAGTTATCAACATCTGATTCAGTGCTGGATCTTCCCACATTTTCTTGTGTTTCAAAATCACAGCTTACTGATTCAGATGTTTCAACCTTTTCACATTGTTCATTGGATTGGCTGGCTGGAATTTTAGTTTCTGCTTCTGCTTCTGCTGCTGCTTGAGATGGTTTGGTACGTTGTGTAACATGTTGATCAGGCATGGCGAGTGCCAACTTGTTCATGGAGACTAATGCTTCAGCTATCCAGTTATTGAAATCAACAGTGGAAGCTTTCGTAGCAAAGAAGTCACTGCAATTCTCTTGCTTACAATTTAGGATTGAGTCATTGGTGCTTTGAAAGGGCAGAGCCTCTGATTGATCATGATCAACAGCAATTGCACACGAAGGTTCAGTGTTATTCCCATTTTCTTCAGCAGTTGTCTTCTCTGTTGCCTCCTTTTCCTCGTCATTGCAATGCACGACAGTTAACTCCATTGGAACCATTCCAAGTTCCGGGACCACCTCAACTTTCTCTCCCAAGTTCAGGAAGTGGTACTCAGAAGCCTTACTTTCGTTTTCAACACACATCATGACAGCTAGGTTGCCTTTCTCAGCAACTTCCGTCTCCTCAGTTCGACAATCTTTGTTGCTTAAAGGATTAAATACACGTACCTTTTCGCCACTCTCAAGTATAGAGACAATCATTGCAGCTTCAGATTGAGGCTCACTTGACTGGAAAGAATCTGATTCTATCACTGGCTCTCCGCAAGATTGAATTGTGTTTCCATCATGGTTGTTCTCTCCATTTTCCAGCACTTTTTCAATTTGCCTGATTTCCTCTTCCACAATCATGCATTTTTCTTCGGGTTCAGGAGCTTCTGTCTTGGAGTTTGCAGACTTAGGCGCTCGAATGGCTTCCTGCTCTAATTCGGAGCAATAATTTCCAATCAAATCCATCTCAGTTGAAAACTCCTCATGACTTTCAACCTTACCTCCATTGGATGCTATCGTTGTAATCGTGGTGCTCAATCCACATTCAACCTTACCTCCATCTCTAGTTTCAGACTTCTCTTCGGAGGACTTGAATTGTTCTTGGGATGCCTTCTGCTCCAGTAATAAGTCCTCCCTTTGCTTCTCCCTAATTGAATCAGTGTTAGAATCAACACTTTCAACCATAATTTCCAACGCCTCAGTGTCTGAGAGGTGGCCATTCACCTCGAAATCAAGATTTGATCCTAGGGAGTCTTCACTTCCTACTTCTAAACGTCCACTGCCATCTTCTACAGTTTGGTCATCAGCATGAACTGTATCCATTTCATGATGATTTAACTCCAAATGTGTTGATTCCTTAGGTTCTGGATCATGTGAAGTGGACATTGTCCCCTCTTCCTCTGTTGCAGTTAATAGCATATAAGTACTATGGTGGGGTTTTTTGTTTCCTTTCTTCTCATTTAAATATATACTCATATTTTCTAGAAAAGTTACAGAATTAAATTTTAATGTGAACTACATAAAAATTTCTAAAAACACTATAACTTGTACTAACTAAGACAGAATAAATGATTGAAAAATCTAAACGAAATATTTTTTTAACCAGTAGAATGGAGACATACCTTTCTTGAAAGAAGCCTGCTTCTCAAGCTGATGTTTGATTGTTCCTTGCAGATCACTCTCCTCCGTTTGTGCTATTGGCTTCTCATATCCCGAGCCTTTCAATAATATATTTGCTTGCATTTCACCGTCTTCTTCACCTGTTTTGTTCGATTCCAGCGCAATATTTGAAGATTCATCAACAGGTTGAACTTCAGTAGCTTCTTGCTCTATGGACAGAAGGTCAATTGTTAAGTAGTGACAATAATATTTAGTAACAGTATTAGGAAAAGTATTTAACCTGTTCTGTCTAATATCTGATCATCAACAGAAGGATCTCGTTTTCTCTCTGGACCATCGGAAGGCAAGTTAGTAACTTTTTCATGAAAATCTGTTCCTTCGTCTGCAGTTACTATTCCATTTTCTTCTTTTATCTCGTTTGCACGAGTAGTTTCCGCCAAAGGTTTTTCGCCAACTTCAACAACTGTTGTGTTCTCTTCATCTGCAGGAGAATGCAATTGCAAATAGCTCATGACTTACGAAATTATGCATCAGCACCACAAAACAAATAAAACTTCTCAAAACAAACTTCAAATTTCCATACCTCTCAAACCTGATGTGTTGTTGTTACCCATCTCATTTCCCATCATCAACTAAACCAAATCCTGCAGTACAAGCAACTGCAGAAATCACCAATCTTCTCGAGTTTTTCGGATCGAGAGATAAATTCAATTCAAAATCTGAGTATAAATTCTAATATACCACGAGATGATGTATTCACATGCAGATAGCTATAAACATTTTCAAGTGTACAGCTTTCTCTCTGTTAAGCTGCCATGCCAGGGTGTTTGCACTTGATTAAAATAGGGTAGTACTACTTCACTGGTCTTTCTTGAAGCAAACGCCTCATCCTCTTTGCCTTTTTAGCTGACACTGACATTCTTTGGTCCTCAATTTAAAAGTTTCCATGAGACAGACATTGCTAACGAAATAAAGTTAATCAATATAAACAGCCTTTTAGTGTGACCTGCCACTATGATTATGTTGTTTATGCAAAAGATTAGGCAGTATTATCTCAAGGACACTATTAATTAACCTAGCTAATTAAGGAGAGACTTTTCATTATGATGGGAGCACGGGTGATACACCACGTGTTTTTATGGAAATGGTGAGAAATTTTACTTTTTAAGTTATTAACTTTTTAACACACATATTCCACCATTTATATAGTGACACGTGGTATACCATTCCGTGTACCGATCATACTGAAAAAATCTCTCCCAATTAAGTTTTTTTAAGCAGCCAGTTCTGTAAATGCCCGGCACAGACAAACAAGAGGCGTTTTATTGGCATGTAATGGTTGCTCAAATTCCGGATGGGACACATCATGCGGCTTGGTGTTGTGCAATCGAGAGACACAAGTCACACAACACTAATACTACAATAGAATCACAAACATACCTGCTTGTGCCATTTTAATTTTGGACAGTTAACTTCAAACACGTCCAACAAACTACATATATTTCACGTATGCGACGGTTGTTGAAATTTAGCATACCTTAGTCTACCGCTCGTACCATGGTCATCTCAGCTCGTTCGTACTTCTTCCACGTAAACAATGGGACATGGAACTATTGGAAAACATTCTATTCTATCAACCATAAATTGTGTCCATTATTTGGTTGAGTATGAACATCCAGATTACAAGATTAGGGGAAAATGATTAGAAGGGAAGGACACTTGGTTCTGACTAAGTGGCACGATCCAAATATAAAAGGAGGATGATTCTCTACCTTCCTAATCTTTCTACTCTTCCATTCCCTTCTATTTGAATGATCACGGTTCAGTCATGTCAACATCTTATATTAATTTTTTTTATAAAAATAATAAGACAAAAAACAATGTGTGAGAAGAGAGGATGGAAATGAATGAAAATAGGAGGGTAGAGAATCTTCCTCCAATATAAAGTGCTAATTGGCCACAGTTAGGGTTTGCATAGGGGCTCATGATAGTTGTGCATTGTTTTCGGAACCCTCCTAGCCTTTCTACATGCTTAAAGGCAAGCAACATTTGGACCCTCCACACTCTTTTTCTCATTCGGGGTAATGGACAGATGAGTTGTGTAGAAATCCACCCTAGTTAATCACTTTTCAGCAAAATATTAGGCGTGGAATAATTATACCATATTGCAGCCATCTGCGTCACCCTCCTTTCCCTATTATTTTTTTTCTTTCCGGTTAAATTCCCTTTATTTGAGATAAATTGTGTTTAGTAGGAGAGATTAGAGATATGTTTGCCCACGGTCAAAGAAAACCAAGAGTTCACACTTAAACAAAGAAATGTAATGTTCAATTTGTGCTCGATTAGTTTAGGAACACGATAATATTTCTGCAGATGGTGATATTCACACATTTTTTTTACGCACACTTCTCAATTTCGACTGTCAGGTTGAATGAATTAAAGTGAAAAAAAAAAAGAGAATTGTTATTGGCACTCCAAAAATCTCATTCTACACTCCAAATTTTCTATATTTGGAAAGAAAAATACATTTGTGAGAAGTGTAGAATAAGATTTTTAGAGTGTCAATAACACTTCCCAAAAAAATTAACAAAAAATGTGTTGAACTTGAAGGTAAAAGAGATGTGTGATAGCACCACACCGCAAGAAAAATTGATAATAATCGCTATCATTAGTTTGTAAAGAATATGATGAAGAAAGGTCTATTAGTAGCTACGAGCTAATAACCCCATTAGCCATCTGTATGTCATTAACCCACACAATAGCCATTGATTGACCTTTGACCTACCTCATTTTGTGTCACTAATATCACTAGTTATTGTCATATTTTCTTCTAGTGTGTACACTCTCTGTGTTCGTCTCATTGTTCATTTAGTCCAAGTAAACATTTTTTTACCGCACAAAACATGATACCGTTCATTTTTTTTTTATCACTAATAAAAGATATACATGCTAAAAATTAATCAAAGTA
Source organism: Pyrus communis (assembly GCF_963583255.1). Taxonomy (NCBI): domain Eukaryota; kingdom Viridiplantae; phylum Streptophyta; class Magnoliopsida; order Rosales; family Rosaceae; genus Pyrus; species Pyrus communis. The sequence goes on from NC_084808.1 coordinate 16,725,229, forward strand.
GAGATGATTTACAGACATATGTAGTGAGTGATGCTTATTTTAATTGAATATTTTATTTTATTATTTTACAAAAGGACACTTTAACCAAGAAAAGTTTTAAATTTTGAGCCAAGCTTGGTTTTTCATTAAGTTCGGGCACACTTAGGTTGGGCTTGAGTGAATCCAATTTTCCACACATCATGTTTCACACGTAAGTTAAACCAAATAGCATAGAGGTCATGAGTCTTTTTGGAAGTGTACTTAAGATAATTGAAAGCATTTTTAGATCATCAAAGTGCTTATGACCATATTTGGTAGAAAAAGTTAAAAGTGATTTTGGAAAGAAACACCTACTATATGCTTATTTCATGAAGCATTTTAAGTACTTTTCTAGGTAGCACTTGATTTGCTACACCGGATGAGTTTTAGATTTACTTAAAAAGGCAGTGGGGAAAACACTCTTAAAGGGATAAATTTAAGGTTATTGTTGCCATTTCCTTCTTTAAGGGATAAAATTTAGGGGGCTTTAATGAAAAGGATTTCCTAAAAAAAAATTTTAACCAAAAATCACCTGATAATTTTATTTAATGAAAAAAAAAACTTGAATTTAATGAAAATGAAAAAGTTTAATATAATAAAAAAAACTTATATTTCCAATCCCCCTCCCCCTCTTTCCCTCTCTCCCACCCTCCCTCACCCCTCCCGAATTCCGTCTCTCTCTATCTTCACCTATAACCAGTCCATCATCTATCTCTGTTATTTCACACATCACCGTCACCTCTCTCTCATCTTTCATTCATCACTATCATCTCTCTCTTCTCTCTCTTATGTCACTCTTTCCACCCTTTATCAACAATTTTTAATAAAAATATTTATAAAATTGTATTAATAAGAATATTGTTTATTAAAATAATAAATTTCTAAGCAAATTGATGAAAATTCAAGTCATTTTCTTATTATATTAGTCAACTTTTTTTTTTATGTTTTTTATTTTTCTAGAAATAGTGATATTTATTCTAGAAACACTGACACTATTTCCAGTCTCAGTGCCACAATTTCTAATCTCAGTGCCACTATTTCTGGAAATGGTCACACTATTTTTAAAATCAATGACACTATTGCTAAAATCAATTACACTATTGCTAAAATCGGTGCTATTAAATCTAGAAACTATGACAATATTTCTAAAATCGATGACATTATTTCTAAAATCAGTGTCGATAAATCTGGAAATGACGACACTATTTCGAGAAAATGACGGCAGTATTTCTAGAATTGCTGCCACAGGGTGTAACTATTTATACAAATGATGGTCACATTATTTAAACAAAAAGTTATACTTGTTTTTAAAAAAATCTTAGTATTATATCAATGTGTTCAGAAAGGGGGTGGGGCCAAGTGGACGATAAGTGGATGGATGGAGGAGGACGAGAGAGGGGTGAGAAGAAGTAGGTGCGGGGCCAGTATAAAAGAAATGAGGGAAAGATAAAAAATGGTAGTTGGGTAAATTTGTTAACCATTAAATAAAATTATTAGGTTAGCCCAACTTTTTAGTGTCATTCTAAATTGGTCTTAACATTTTTAAACATTCCAAATAAGAACCCAACTTATTAAAAATGTCACATCTGTTAAGCTCTAGTTAATATTTCAAACATATATTATATTCAAAACCCACCAGATAAGTATATTGTGGTAAACATTAATATTAGTTGGCTCAAAATCTGAATTCCAAATATAGATTATATAATATGGAACCCATGATCAAATAAGTATTGATTGAATAAAAAATGAACCCAAATTGAAATTACATTAGAAGGACAACCTTCGGACAAATAAGAGGGTTAAGAATTCAGTTAAGGTTCAAGGTGCTTGTTTTTGCTCATGTGATTTCCTCATTCGCCGATCGCGGATCATAAAGTTTCCAGTTCTTTTTTGTGGGCAACGAAGATGGTGGTTCCGCATCTTGATAGTCCATACCATTTTCAGCAATCTCAATGACCTTGTTCCCGATGTAAGTGGCTTGAATTGTAGGGTGGAGTTGGTAGTTTTGTGTTGGGTTTGGAGGTGATGGCATGATGGGGTGGTGATGACTGTTAGTTGGTGGATGTTATGCTTTCATGACCTTCTATTAGTTTTTGAGACAAAGTGAACTCTATTTAATTTAATAGATTTTTAACTGGTATGACATTTTTAATAGGTTGGATACTTATTTGAAATGTTTAAAAAGATTGAGACCAATTTAAAATGACAGTAACAAGTTTAAGAGTTTTAGGTAATTAATCCAAATTAATTTCATATAAAAAAGGCATTTCATGCCATCTTCTTCTCAAGGGATAAATGAATTTCATAAAAAAAAATAAAAAAAAATAAAAAAAAATAAAAAGAAAAAAGAAAAAAGGCATTTCCGGTGGTGGGAGTCGAAACCAAAAGGTCAAATTTTCCGAGATAGTAATTTGCTACACCAAATCGTTTCGAACAAAATTGGCCGTATAATATATTTAAATAATTGAGGTACACCCATTGTTTAGAGTTTAGCATCTTGATAAATAGGGGTGCAACTCAGATAGGTTGGGCGGATTGGAAAGTCAACCTAATTTTAACCCAACTTTTACAATTCGGGCTTAGATTCAGGTTAGGTTTCATTCTGATTCATTTAGGCTTGGGTTTAATTGAATTCAAGTTTACTTGGGTTGGGTTCGAGTTACCCAACTTTTTCGAGTTTAATCCTGTAATAACTTAGTTTCCAAGAATATCGAAAAAAAATTAAGTCAAGTAACATCAAAACTAGCTAACTTTAATTTCATAAATCAATCAAAGTTGATGAGCAATTGCTTCGAGACACAAAGAATTTAGGTTTTGCAGACAAACAATCTACTCTAAAGCTTTAAGATTTAGAGACTACGAATATGGGCTGACTAATCAAAGTCTCTTATTCCCTAAAAGCTTAAGTAATTATAAAGGGTAATTTATTAAAAAATATATATTAGAAAGGGTTGGTTTTTTTACTTGGCCCTCTTGGGTGTAATATGAGCATTAATTGATATGGGTTACAATCTGGTTAAATTGAGTTTGATTAATTGGGTTGGGTTAGGTTGGGGATGGATGGACAAATGATTAACCCAACTCAACATAATCAATAAACGAGTTGAAATTGGGTTAGGTTCGGGCGGGTAATAACTAAAAAAAAAAAATCCTCTTATTTGGATTTAAAGTCGGGTTGGACATTAGCGGGTTCTGGTTGGCCCAACCCAAATTGCACCTCTATTGCTAAACTTATCCTAAACCTTAAGGCTTAAACTCAAGAATGGGTTTTTTTTTTATTTATTATTTAAACAGCACTACTCATCTAAGTTTACCTTACTACTTTACGAATTTTTTTTTATATAAATTTTAATTTTGTAAAAAGAAAAAATAGGATATATTACATTATTTCTATTTTCACTCACACAAAATAGGATATATATATATATATATATATATATATATATATATATATGTTGTGACATATGTTCTAATACATATTGTGATTGTGTAAATCCTAAGTAAAAATAGATTATGAATCCTTTGGGATCTAGAAGATCTTTCCTAATAGACTTTGTATTACTTGGAGAGTAAGCTTCTCTCCTCCTTATTACTATAAATAAAGCCACAAGGATTGGGGAATTAGCACACAATTACTCAAGCCTATTCTCCACTCTCTTTCTCTCTATGCCGCACCCCTCAGTTAAATATATGCCACAACATGTTATCAGCACATTCATCCGTTGTGTTAAGGAATCTAACGTGGTTATTCTTTTATCAGGGGAGTATTACGTTTCAATTATTCTTAATTGATTTTTTTTAATTTTATTGAATTCATATACTTTTATTGATTCAATTTTAATTTTTTTTTTCTTGAACGCGATACAAGCTTTGGAGATGGAAAGCCGAAATTAAACAAATAATTTTCTGCATCAAACCAGTTCATCAATATCATCACGCAATCAGGTTCTTCCAAAACAACTGTTTTTATCTCGATATTTTTACAGTCCTGATAGCATAAACATTCATCATAATGCATGACCCCAACTTTACATTTTTCGAATTTTAGATTCTACATAAATTATCTATGCATTATATTCATAATTTTAAATTATGTGAATTGATATTACATGAAACTATGTATAGATCAACATTAAATTATATATGCATATAATTGAATTAAATAAAATTTAAAAAAAAAATTAATTAGGGTTTCAAGACCCCAACCAGCGAGCTGCAGGCTTTGAGCCGCACCACTACGCAAGCCATTGAGCTACGATGCACTGGAGCACAGCTTTGCTATGATGAGAACCCAAGAAACGAAGTTGTTTGGCATCATCCCTAACCCAGAAAACCTAGCCTTGTCGGAAGCCAAGCCCATGTTTTGCTGTTCTTTTTCAGGACATCACGACCTGCAGTTGTGTCCCCTTTGGGGTTTGCACCGTTGTCTCCGATGACGTCCCTTGAATTTCCCGTTGAAATTCATCGAAATCAAAGATTCCCCGAATCGAATCCCTTTGGTTCTACACTTCCCCTCTATTGAGAATCCCCTTGGTTACCACCATGCATCGCGACTCCACTCGAGGTTTTTCTTGACCCCAACACTACCGCCAGAAGCGACTGCTCTGGTTTTCTTTCCGGTGAACTCACCCAGCACAGCTGGGATTCCTGGTTAGACAAACACACAACTTTTTTTTACCTTTGGGCCTGGGCTTACCTTGGCTTGCAGTCAGAAATTATTTTCTGTTAGGCTTGCTAGCAATAGCCCCATGTTACCCCTATCTCAGCCTGCGACACACACGGTGTCCCTCTTTCCGCGCTACACCAAATCCCAGCCAGCAACTGGTGACTCGGTGTACCTACACCATGAGGCACTAAAGTGCACCCTCGTTTGGGCCTCTGTGTCTAGGCTTGCTTATGCAGCCTAAATCTTGAAATATTGGGCTTGTAGCTTTGGCCTGCTCCCATGACACGCCCAGTTTTGGGCTTATGTTTTTGGTCCAATTTTTGAGGTTTTATTGGGTTTATATTTTTCGCCCAATTCTTCCTATTGGCCCGAAGACCAATAATTAATTAAATCACTATATATTCTTGCCTACATGCATTTTTCAATTGCTATATTTTTTTGTCTTGTATATATTGCGTTTGTTTGCAAGTATTATGAACTTGAAGTTCATACTTCCGAACTCGATGTTTTCAGAAAAGTGCCATGGAAACCTGAAGTTTCTTAACACGTAACACTCATGTTGAGACCCGAAGATCTCCATGCTTAAATTCGTTTAAATCAAACATGTCTTAGAACCTGCATGTTCTAACTTTGCTGTTTATGGAAATTTTATTTACTAAAACACGAATCACATTTTTGTTTTTTCCATTCAGCGTATTGTCGAACCTTAACAAGTTCGATTTCACTGATTTAGAAGTTTCGAACAAGAAACTACTTTATGTGGATACAAGACGTGACACCCTGCTTGACTACAACTAGTTGCGAAATCATTGTAGCCAATTATGGTGTGGAAGAGCTGAATAAGCCTCCGCCATAATCTTCATTCAAAGACTTATGCCTAAAGCATATTAAAAAAAAGGGAAGTACCTCACTGTCGAGGATTTCATGGCTCTTTGACTAGCTATGGACCATTTCAAATCATGCAAAGATTAGCAATATAGAGAGCGAAAGTTTACCAAATTCTCGGATCTAATTACTACTACACCTGTGAGAGGAAGGTACCCAAACAATTGGGCTGGGAGGTACCGAACTATATAGACCTAGTTTTGGCTGAAGTCTACCGAATGGTGGTGCCCTGCTTCTGCAAGGATGCACTGACTTGCATGCTCTGCTTCGGCAGAGGTGCACCGAACGGTATTGCTCTGCTTCGACAGAGGCCTACCGAACAGACCCCTCCAACTTTAGCTGGAGCCTACCGAACCTAAGTTTGGGTCTGTCTGTCTCTGTCTCACAATCTCATTTCAAGTTTGTTTTACAGCATATGGTAGAATCAAGGTTTGCCAAAAGGTGGCATCACGCCCGAAGCATGATTCTTAGCATCTAATACTTAAAACTTCAAGAATAAAGGATAGTATTTCCGAACCTCAACCTTGCAGAATCTAATTTAGTTTTGACAAAATAGATCATTGGTTATGCACTTTTTTTGTGCTTCTACCAATGTTGTTAAAGAATACTATTCCTATAGTCAATCTGTGATACTAATTTTGCTCCACGTAACACATTTGGCGAGCGAAATTTGACATGGAAGGCCGTATTGACTGAACCCTCTTGTATAATTGGTTTACTTTATGAATAATTTATTTTGTTCTTGGATTTAAGATTGGTGTTTGGATGTTACTATTATTCTCAAATAAGAGTTAACTAATGAAAATTACCACATGTACCTAATACAATTAACTCATGCTTAGGTATGTTTTGTGGGGATGTTAGCAGTATGGTTCTATGCTAACTTCACACCTAATCATCCCCTGACAACCTTTCAGGCTTATTCAACCTGGTTGTGGGGCATGACACTGCCCTATATTGTCTAATGGTACTAATTTTACCATAAAGGGAAGCATTATACTCACTCGTTCTGGAATACCACATTTTGAGCTTTAAGGATATTCGAGAGCATTATTACTATATTGAAACCAATGTCGAAAATGAAGTAAAATTCCTTGGCTTATTACCATATTGCACTTCATATGAATATAGCCAAAAGCATATTCTAGAGAAGATGGAACGCCTAACGAGTGGATTACACCCATTCAAGCCCAATATGTGGCTGGCCAGAAGCCCGAGATTCTAAAGGAATTTTCGCTATGAATGTATGTTTGGGATACCTAGGATGATTCATGATGCGCATTTTTGGGCATCCTCTTACTAGAATTAAAAACATCATACCTGGAAGCGTATCATGCCTTAGCACCCTCCATATTTTCTACAAACACCATCCATCTTTTCTACAAATGATTCAAGGGGACATTTGTGGATTGATTCAACCACGTTGCGGACCATTTAGATATTTTATGGTATTGGTTGATGCATTTGCACGTTGGTCACACGTGTGGTTGTTGTCCACAAGCTGCATTCTCCACACTAGTGGCTTAGATTAACAAGCTCAAGGCTCACCACCTTGATTATCTTATCAAATTTATTTGATTGGATAAGTTGGAGAATTTACATCAAAAACTTTCAATGGATATTGCTTGTCGGTTGGGTTTTGAAGTTGAACATTCAGTACCCCATATTCATACCCAGAACGACCCATCAGAAGCATTCATTAAAACACATTCAAATAATTGCGCGATCGATTGGTCATACGTACCAAGTTCTCGATCTCTGCTTAGGGCCATGCAATATTGCAATCAACCATGTTGGTCTGCCTGAGGCCCATTATGACCCAACCTTATAAAGCGTATATTAGTTGGTTACCAAATACGAACCCAACATATCGCATTTGCGCGTCTTTGGTTGTGTGGTCTATGTGCCATTTGCAACACCTTTACATACAAATAAAATAGGTCTTCATAGAAGGATAGAAATTCATGTCGGTTATGATTGTCCTTCAAATATTCGTTACTTAGAGCCTTTGAAGGGCAATATCTTTACTGCTCAGTTTGCGGATTGTCACTTTTATAAGATAGTCTTTTCGCCGTTAAGGGGAAATAAGAACGTCAACGTTCCTTAAGAACGACACGAATTATCGTGGACGTTCCCACTATGTCTCATCTTGATCCTAATCTAGATCGTTAGAGTATAACCAAACACTTCTTTTAATCTAGCAAAAGTGACGAGATCACATATACCAGCTGCAAATGTGCCTGCAATGATGAATGTACCAAATGTACGACAGACGTTCGTCCCCAAAAACAGGAACACCACTACTATGGCCAACCCTCATACATTGGCGATTAACCAATCAATATGTCTTACACCAGAAGCGTGGCAGATCACTTGGTTCCAGGATTCATCTCCCTAAAAGTATAGGAACATGGCACGAATGAATCCACCCCTCAATCGTTGTCTCAATCATTTCCGTCTTATGAGATTAGATCCGGGTTACTCCCGAGACCTGAAGTTATTGGTCCAGTATACTAGTTTTGATGATATATGGAATTGGAATGAGATTATTATAGATGATGTTTCATTTATATGGAAACTACAGACATGAATGAAAAGCGACGATAACGAACCGCGTTTTGTTGATTAGTGTCAACGTATAACTAATTGGTCAACTAGAAGAATCAATCCATGATGAATGAGATGAATGAAATAGTGCAATATGACGTCTTGTGGCGCACGGCTTCTTTTAAATGCCATGTGATTGATTGTAGCATTACTAACGTGGTTGTAGTATATCTGGGATCCGGATACAAAACCTACTTGAAGTTTCCAAAGTACTTACATGTACTGATTTAAATAGTTCTAGACCATAAGAACACCATCTCGGTTCTGATGAGGCCTTCACTTTGCGGATGCAGAACTATCCGGGTGGATGTGGTATACCCGTCTAAGTGAATATTTGATTAATTAGGGATATATGCCCTACGTGTACAAAATCCGAAATTGCTAGAGTTGAGAAAACTGACTCGCACCTAAAGTCGAACTTTAAGATAAATGATCTTGGGGAAACTCAACATCACCTCGACCTGAAGTTTCGAGCTAGTTCTAATGGTATTCTGGTCCACCAGCCAAACTAGACTCAGAAGGTGTTACATCTGATTATACCCTGATTGTTTGTACGCTAGATGCAAATGAGACATTTACGGAGGGTATGTAGCATAAGGTTCCATATTGGAACGGGAGGCAACCATATATAAGTACCATTGGCATTTGTTATACTTAGCTCAAATACACTAGATCAGACATCTTATGTGCTGATAATCTTTTTGCATAAAACATCATTGCACCTACACGCCATCACCAAATTGGTGTTAAAGATGTTTTTTTATTACTACAGATTTGGGCTTATCTATCCCTATGCATCTCAGAATAGATCACACCCCCTTGATCTTTGGAATGATGCCTACCTTGTGGGATTCGCTAAATCATACTATCTATCTAACCGCACAAGGTACGTTCCCGAATGGCGTTAAAGAACACCGCAATATCTTGGAGGTTCGTGATATATACCTTTAGTTGTGAAACCTTTGAATTGTTCCAAGACTCATTGTATCTCATCACGTGAAAGATATGGTCGAGAACTCTTGTTAAGCATATTTGAACTCTCTGTGATTTTCATCCATCGTTGACTCTCAACAATGATCCATAAAGACAACGCCGTGTGTATCGACCAGGTCATGATAGATCTAATAAGTCAACGCCAAGCATATTTTGTCTACATAATCATAAGCATCAGAAGATTGAAGTCAAGCAGTTCGATCTAGACAACCTTGCTAGGCTTGGCAAACAGGTCATGTATGTCGTGTTCGTGTAACACCTCTTATCTTAATGGGTCGTGTCGTGTCATACCTGTTACCTTAACAGGTCCTTAACAGGTCGAGTTACTTTACCCAACAGGTAAAATGACCCGACTCGTTATGACTTGTTAAGATTTTTTTTTTTTTTTTAACCACATTGCTACATAAATATTACTTCAAAAATTTAAAACACATTTGTCGTTATGTACTACATCTACACTCCAAAATAAGAGTCTAATAAAAAAAGCATCAATACACTACTAGTCTACTACAAAATATAAAATGTGAAAAGATATGCAAAATAAAAGAGTATTTCTTTTCAAGGTTGTGAAGCCTTTCTCAGAAGTTAAAACCTTACCAATGAAACTCAAAGCTTGCATGTTATTCCTTTTACAAAATTCATACCCTTAGCGTGTACTTGACTATGTGTGGTTTTCTTGTAGCTACCGGAGTCAAGTCCAAGAAAGTGGATGGATGAGGATGCAAGAGAGATGAGCGGATTCAAGGAGAGCGGCGCAAAGTGTTGAAAGTTTGGAGAGATCGAAAGTGAATGAGAGAGAAGGATAATCTGGGCTCCAACCTAATGTACAATTGACGGTTGAGATTAAATCTCAGTCGATCCAATGGTCATCAATTTTCTAAATTTAATTTAATATATATATATATATATAATTATTATAGTATTTTTTAGGGTTATAAAATTATTAAATTAATATATATAATATATATAATTATTATATTATATTTTTAGGGGTATAAAATTATAAAATTAATATTTTGCTTATCGTGTATCGTGTTACCCACGTGTATACTTGGACCAACCCGTTATCTTAACAGGTGCTTATCAGGTTATCCAATAACGATCCGATTAGTTATTTTGTCGATCGTAAAACCTGTTAATTTCGTGTCGTGTCGTGTCGAGTTAACGGATCGTGTCAGAAATTGCCAAACCTAAACCTTGCCAATCTCTGCACGACGTCACTGTTGAAGTCTACATTCCAGAAGTTTGTCTGAGGAATTGGGCAATGCTTGTAGTTCTCATTTGGAAGTTCTGTCAAACTCAGAGGGAGTATCCAAAAGTATACTCACGTGACCTTAATGTACTATTTTTCTCTACGCTTAGGAGCATTTTTTCCACTGGGTTTTTGCTACTTGATTAGGTTTTGACGAGGCACCTATCCTATGTTGGTCATACCCTTGTGTACATTCTACTTATGTCTCGAAGACGTATAGTTTTGACTTAATGCGACTTCTCACCTTTCTCTTTTGACTATGGATATTTGTCCCACTTCTGTTTGTTTTGAGACTCGCATTCACTACTTGTGCCGATTAGACGAGACGACTTCATCAACTGTTTCTACATTTGCCTGAAGATGTGATGTGCCATCTACTTGAGTATTTGCACACTCAATGGGGAGTGTTGTGACATATGTTCTAATACATATTGTGATTATGTAAATCCGAAGTAGAGATAGATTAGGAATCCTTTGGGATCTAGAAAATCTTTCCTAATAGACTTTGTATTACTTAGAGAGCAAGTTTCTTTCCTTCTTATTACTCTTAATAAAGGCACAATAACTGAAAATTAACACACAATTCCTCAAACCTATTTCCTATTCTCTCTCTCTTTGCTTTACCTATTGTTTATGCTTTGCTACAGTATTCAGTCCGTTTTGTCCGTCGCGGCCACGTGTCTTTCATCGTTTGTTTCTCTTGCTTCGACCGCATCTTTTTTGTTTTACCTTTCCTCTTCGTTTTTCGCCTTCGTTAGGCTGCGATTTTCTCCCTCTTCGCCAGCCCCTGTTTTGCTCTCAAATCCTTGCTCTTTCTTTTGCAAAATAGTCTCAGAAGAGATCCTGGATTTAATTTTTTTGGGGGATTTAGTTTCGAGTCTTTCGCAGTATCGAATCCTTTGTTGTTCGGCGTTTTGTTCTCATCTTGCGGTCGTCGGGGCAGCAGCTTTAAGGTAAGTTTGTTTTTCATGATTTATCCTCATTTTACGATGTCTGGGCTAACAAATTTAAGGTCTTTATTTTTCTTTTTGCTGCGGATCTGCAGGTTTTGACAAGTTTTTCGTGAAATTGGTGACTAATGCTATGATGCCTCTTTAGATTGTTGGCCAACAAATTATACTGAGCTTGGGTATGTTTAAAACAACTGTCTGATTTTGGATTCCAAGTTTGTAGCTTCAATTTCCATATAAAGTTTCCATTTTTCATGATTTCTTGAATTTGGGTTTTAAACAATGGAAATACTGCTAGATTCTTATCATTATGTACAAATTACTGGTGATTTGGATTGGTTCCTGACATTTACAGAATGGCTCGCAGCTTTAATTTCTTTTTCCGACCATCTCCAACAATGACCTAAAACCTAAAATTTCCTTTTTTTCCCCACCCCCAAAATCTACTCCAACCCATGACCTAAGACCATCTCCAATGGTGACCTAAAATATAAAAATATTTAGCCCAGAAAATTTAGGTTTTAGCCCAGAAACAGTTTTTCTACTCCAACCCTTCTGGCTTAAAATTTTAGCCCCAGATTATCAAAGAATAAATTAAGGCTAGTTTTTTTTAAATTAACTTTTTAAAAAAAAAATTTATGTAGACTATCCTAAATTAATTTTATGAACATTTTAACCTAAAAATATTTAAATTCCGATAAATTTTGAAAAATCACTAAATCAATACATGAAAATCAAGATAAACCACATAAACTTAATACCAACGACATTTAATAAACAACATAATTTTTTTAAATTATTCTAACCGTTGGATTTAAATTTGGACCGTTAGATTTTTTTTTTTACCGTTATATTTAATTATATTTGATCTAAGCCGTTTGATTCAATAAATACATAAATATAAAACTAAAAAAAAAAAAAAGTAGCCGTTGGATCCATTTAACATCACCATTCAATTACAAAAAGCAGCCTAACGGCTACTTTTTGCTTTGAAACATGAGGGAACAGCCCCGCGTGGGGTTGTTGTTTGGCAGACAGTTGGTGGGGCTCATTTTGGTTTGTGGCTTAAATCTGGGCTGGTATTTGACCCTTAAATGAGTTTTAGGTTTTCGGTTAATTTTAGGTCATGGGTTGGAGTAGATTTGGGGTGGGGAGGGGGAAGGGGAAATTTTAGGTTTTAGGTCATTGTTGGAGATGGTCTAAAATTAACCTAAAACCTAAAACTCATTTGAGGGTCAAATACCAGCCCAGATTTAAGCCACAAACCAAAATGGGCCCCACCAGCTGTCTGCCAAACAACAACCCCACGTGGGGCTGTTCCCTCATGTTTCAAAGCAAAAAGTAGCCGTTAGGCTGCTTTTTGTAATTGAATGGTGATGTTAAATGGATCCAACGGCTACTTTTTTTTTTTTTTTTTAGTTTTATATTTATGTATTTATTGAATCCAACGGCTTAGATCAAATATAATTAAATATAACGGTAAAAAAAAAGATCTAACGGTCCAAATTTAAATCCAACGGCTAGAATAATTTTAAAAAATTATGTGGTTTATTAAATGTCGTTGGTATTAAGTTTATGTGGTTTATCTTGATTTTCATGTATTGATTTAGTGATTTTTCAAAATTTATCGGAATTTAAATATTTTTAGGTTAAAATGTTCATAAAATTAATTTAGGATAGTCTACATAATTTTTTTTTTTTTAAAAAAGTTAATTTAAAAAAAAAAATAGCCTTAATTCATTCTTTGATAATCTGAGGTTAAAATTTTAAGCCAGAAGGGTTGGAGTAGAAAAGCTGTTTCTGGGCTAAAACCTAAATTTTCTGGGCTAAATATTTTTAGGTTTTAGGTCACCATTAGATCATCTTATTACTGTTTTCAAAATTTATACTGCTGGGTATTGATAATTTGTAGTCTGTGAGGGCTTCAGTCTGTTGGAATTTTGAATGGTTATTACTTCATCGGAATTTGGGTGGTCCAAATTTTGAATTAGAAGAAACCCATTTGATTAATATTTTTGGTGGATTGGCTCTCTGTGCTTTCTCCGTTATTTCTTCCCCAGTTGAAATGTGGAAGCCCCAACTTTAAGCTCAGAGCTTGAATTTCTCAATCATTCGTTTCTCTGCACTCTCATCAGTCACTCGATCCTCTCTCTGAGGAACTGGGTAATTTTCCAGCTCTATCAAGTAATACTCCATTTAATTGCTTAATTGAGGTTTTTTGTTTCTCCTTTTCGCTCTTTCATCAGTTCATTGGCTTTCATGTTGGGCCTAAGTAAATGGGAAATCATTAATTGGCATTGTTCAAGATATAATTCTGTGTTTTTGGATTTGTGAAATGATTTGGCTAATGAAGAGAGTGGTTTTTTGTATATAGATTACACACATGTGGGCTGATCTATCTTTCCTAATAAATTTCCCATCTGTTTCAGATATAAATTTTTCTTATCTATTTGCAAACAAGTTTCAATTTTGTATTATTTACATTCCTGCCATTGCCAAAAAGCATGGGCTGCAGAGACAAAGAGAGGGAGATAGGCAGGGGATGGCAGGGAGGGGAAGGGAGAGGGAGGAGTGAGGAGTGAGGTTGCCATAAAAGGAGGTTAGGGTTGATTTTTTCTCCTCAAATCATGGGTTGGTGTTGGGATTGAGGGATGGGTTGAAATTGCCACTAGAAGCCTAAATTAATGGGTAGCTATCGGTGATTGAGAGATTGATTTGAGAAGGATGAGAGAGAGAGACAGAAACACACCCACTGCTTTCATTCGTGTTTGATTTCAGATTTGCTCCAATATCTGTGCTTAGTAATATTTCTGCAATTTGTGTTATGCTTTCGCTCCAATACCTCCTGTCTATTAATTTTTTTGCAATTTTGGTGTTTGTGTGTCTCTGTCTTTATGGGTCTTATATCGTTGAAATCCTGTTCACTTATTGTGTATTGCTCAAATACCTCTGTTGGCTTCTGCGGAGAGGTTCGAGTTCTTTACCGAACTGATTTCATGTCAATTCTATCTTATATCTCTAATGGTTTTGTTTAGTTCTTATTATCCCTTCACTGTATTCAAAGATCAATTGTTGTTTATTAGTGTTTGTGCAAATTGGACGGAACTGATGTTTCTATGTTTCTTCTTAGATTCAACTGATATCATGGTAATTCTGCACCTGACCTCTATTGCGTATCTTAATTTATAATCCTTTCACTTACTCATAGCCAATTGTTGGAGCCTAGTACTAAATCAGGTGAATTACAAATGTAAGATCCTCGAATTTCATCTTTTGTGGTTTCAGCAAAGATAATGAATCTTCATAAAGCATCTAATTTTTTGCAGCATAATTCAACTTCTCAGTTCAGTTCTCAGGTGTAGGTTATCCTCATGTTCCAGTTCCATGAGGACTACAGGTGTTTATTTTGGTGTGTCTTTCTTCAGTTCTAAGTCCTTCGCTGAAATGTAATGTAAAAAACTGGTATGTGCTACTTCTCAGTTTTCTATTTATATGTTTTTGGAATTTTCGGGTGATGGAAATCAACCTGAGTTCATGTTAAAACGATATCATAATTTTCTTTATGGTAAGAACTCAGAACTTAGAACCTTTTTTTCCTTTATCTTTTCCCTTTTTGAAGTTAAGGAATTGAATTACTTTTCTATACCTTTTTTGTGATCATTCACTGATAATTTGTTAATTGTTTTAATATATATGACGTTGGATTTCTACTTTCTAAGATCCATTCTCATCTTCAGAGATTGCTTGATTTCATATTGTCAAATAGTTTATGAATTTCCATATTAAGTGCGTCAATATATTCTTGCCGTAATTTAATTAAATGTGATATAAGTTGAGGTGTATATACCTTTGAAACACAATTTTTCACACAATTTCTAATCCCGTAGCAACGCAGGCAAAACTTTGTAGTTATTTCTATTTTCACCCTCACAAACTCTCTCTCTCTCTCTCTCTCTCTCTCTCTCTCTCTCTATATATATATATATATATATATATTAACAAACAATATCATTTGCACTAAGGGAGTGGGGGTGGGCAAAGCCACACAATAGACTATTAATAATGTGGTTTAGATTCGTCTTTGGTGATAATCGAACTCAAGACCTTTCATTTGTAAGTGAAGAGAACTACTATTAAACTGTAATACTAAGTGGCAACTCTAATACTTTTTTTAGAACAAAAAATTTTTTGATTCTCGTGTAGTTCGAATTGTGCCTTTCAAAGACCAATAGATAGGAAGGCAAATATAAAGCTGATGATTGTATGCAACATGTACAACTACACAAAGCTTTTTACAGACAATAATCAGAGTTGGTGATTGTATGCAAAATCTCTAAGCACTAAATGGACCAAGCGAAACTTCCAATAACTCGTAGAAATCTAATGAAGGGAAGAAGAACACGACATGGCGGAGGTTGGAAAAGCAAGGTTCATTCTCCATAGATGTTGGACAAGGGATTGGGGATTTGGCGTTTGGTGTGTAGGGGAGTGGTGTGTTAAAGTTTAAGGGTACTTTAGAAACAAAGCTGATAAAAATGCTTGCACTCTGCTACGGTTTTTGAAACCGAAATTCACAATTTAACACATCCATTTCTAAATTATTCAGAAATCAATTAAAGCAATTGAATTTACATGGTGAAATAAGTATTTTAGTTGAGTGGGCACCAATCACCATCCCTATAGATACTGTCAATATTAGCGCCAAGTTCTAGCAATTTCTTAGCAACTTCCAATGTATTTATTTCTTTTTATGACACATTATGAAAAAGAAAACAGCTAACACAACATATTTTAAGAGGCGCGAGCGCCCGTAATTAAGAAAGCTTCTTATATTCTCTTGAGCGTGTGTAGAGAGGTTAGTGAAAAATAAAAACATATGCAATGTGTAATAGGAAAAATAAGCCAAAATCAATGTTTGAGCAAGGGTAAAAATAGGATGTGTTCTAGAACAGTTTCAAGGACAAAAGTGTAAAAAAGAAAAAGTATGCAAGTCAAACGTGACATGTGTGATAAAAAAAAAAAGGCTTTTCATGTGTACGGTGATGTTAGTAAAAAGAAATAATGTATGCAAAATTAGAAAATTTAATACCTTGCTATATATTTGGTTTAACCTTTTAACAAAAATATGCAAATACAAATGCATACTACATGTGTGACGAAGAAAGTTTTTGTAAGCCGTGCATAATGCGTGATTCGAAAAAGTATTTAGGGGCAAGTAGCTCCCGTAATAATAAAAACGTCGAATTATGTCTGTCATCTAATTCATGATGTATGACGAGATTTTTCTGCATTTTATATCTATAATCACATTGTAGGTGATTGCAATGGGACTAATGTGACTTCCCTCAGTTGGTTTGGGTGGCAAGTAGCCCCTATAATAATAAAAATACTGAATTGTGTCTACCATCTAATTCGTGACGCATGACGAGATTCTTCTACATTCTATATCTATAATGACATTGTAGGTGCTCGCGATGGGACGGTTGCAACTTCTCTTAGTTGGTTTGGGTGGCAAGTAGCCCCTGTAATAATAAAAAGTTGAATTGTGTCTGCCATCTAATTCGTGACGCATAGCGATATTCTTCTACATTTTATATCTATAATGACATTGTAGGTGCTTGCGATGGGACGGATGCGACTTCCTTCCGTTGGTTTGGGTGTCATAGCCCCTTGCATCTGTGTTAGCATGTGCATGAAGACTAATAGAATATAAATTTACTTCTCTAACGACACTTACGCTAAAAATAAAGCACTAGCAGAATGTAAACTTATTTATCTCTAATTGACACTGTTTTTTGAACAATCTCTAATTAACTCTTACGCTAAGAATAAAAAATAAAATAAAGTACTAGTGCCTAGTGGAATATAAACTCAATTATCTCCAACTGATACTTAAACTAAAAATAAAAAATAAAATAAAAAGGAAGCACAACAACCGGTGGGGAGTCTGACTCAGAAGACAAAATTTTCAAGCTTTGATTAGCTTGAGCCTACCCCCGATGACGAATGTAAAATTTATATTTAACCACTTGGAGCAAAAAGAAACTTCCACTAACTTGTAAAAAGCTAATGAAAGAAACAAGAAAGCACTTGGCACGGTTGGAAAAGCAAGGTTGATTCTACGTGGATGTTGGACAAGGCAGGTGGGGTGTGTCGGGGTATGACTTGTTGGTTGTGCACCAATTACCAACCCTACAGATAATGTCAGAAATAGCGCCAACGCCGCTAAAGTTCAAGCAATTTCTCAGCAACTTCCAATGGATATTTTTCCTTTTCTTCTGTTCTGATGAAGAAATCAGGTGGTTCTATGATTCTGAGACTCTACATAATACTCTCGATAGCTGATTCTGTCACAACCATTCAAACTCTGCCTTTAGCTTCCAATGGAACTTTGTCACCTCGACAATGGCTTCAAAATTGATAACAAATGCCTGACTCAACTCATGAAGGAGAAAAACCTACTCCTTCTTCAAGAGCTCGAAGGCATTGATGGCGTTCTCTCGGCTCTCCAAACCAACATTGAGCGTGGCATCGACGATGATGGTGACAATATTGCTCGCCGGCTTGAAGCATTCGGTTCAAACACGTACAAGAAGCCGCCTTCAAAAAGCCTCTTCCATTTTATGTGGCAAGCTTCTAAGGATCTTACCATTGTCATCCTCTTAGGCTGCGCTGCGCTCTCACTTGGATTCGGCATAAAGCAACATGGACTAAAAGAAGGATGGTATGACGGAGGAAGCATCTTTGTCGCGGTTTTTCTTATCGTGGTTGTATCCGCCTTTAGTGACTACAGGCAGAGCAAGCAGTTCCGGAAGTTGTCCAAAGCAAGTGAGGACATTCCAATTGATGTTGTGAGAGGCGGTAGGCGGCGACAGATTTCGAACCTTGATATTGTTGTTGGAGATGTTGTGTTCTTGAAGATTGGAGATCAAGTTCCTGCTGATGGATTGTTCTTGCGTGGACATTCGTTGCGCGTGGACGAATCAAGCATGACGGGGGAGAGTGAGCATGTGGAAGTTAATGGCAGCCTGAATCCGTTCTTGTTTTCAGGAACCAAGGTGGTCGATGGATATGGTGAATTGCTTGTTGCTTCAGTTGGCATGAACTCGACGTGGGGCGAAATGATGAGCTTGATCAGCCGTGACACTAGTGATCAGCAGACACCATTACAAGCGCGACTAAGTAAACTAACCCCGCTGATGGCGAAGATTGGCTTGGGTGTTGCATTCCTAGTTTTCGTGGTCTTGGTAGCGCGCTACTTCACAGGCAACACGAAGAACAAAAGTGAATTTGGTAAGTTTGAGGGCAACAAGACAAAGATTGATGATGTGGTGAATGCTGCGGTGGACATGGTAGCAGTTGCAGTTATTATTGTTGTGATTGCAATTCCTGAAGGCTTCCCGTTGGCTGTCACTCTGACTCTCGCTTATTCGATGAAGAAGATGATGGCGGACCAAGCATTGGTAAGGAGGCTCTCTGCTTGCGAAACTATGGGATGTGCCACCGTAATTTGTACAGACAAGACGGGCACACTGACGCTCAACGAGATGAAGGTTACAAAGTTTTGGCTTGGACAGGAATCTGTGGAAGATGATGCTGGTTATTCATCAATTTCTGATTGCCTTCTCGATTTAATTCGAGAAGGAGTAGCGTTTAACACAACTGGTAGTGTTTATAGGCCTAGTTCAGGATCGGGACTTGAGTTTTCGGGCAGTCCTACTGAAAAAGCCATTCTTTCATGGGCTACTCTAAAGCTGCACATGGACATGGAGAAATTGAAGAAGCAATGTGTCATTCAACATGTTGAAGTCTTCAATTCGCACAAGAAACGAAGTGGGGTTTTGATGAGAAGGAAGGATGACAATACTACCCATGTACATTGGAAAGGAGCTGCAGAAATGATACTAGAAATATGCTCGAGTTACTACGATGCGTCTGGTGTCACAAAAGATCTGAATGATGATGAAAGGTTGAAGTTTGAGGAAATTATTCAAGGCATGGCAGCAAGCAGTCTTCGATGCATTGCTTTTGCACACAAACAAATTCAGAATAAGCACATTAATGACGAAAAGTATGAAAAGCTCGAAGAAAGCAGCTTGATCCTCTTAGGATTGGTAGGTCTAAAGGATCCATGTCGGCCAGGAGTGAGGGAAGCAGTAGAAGCTTGCCAATTAGCTGGGGTGCAGGTGAAAATGATCACCGGTGACAATGTTTTCACCGCTAAAGCAATAGCTAGTGAGTGTGGGATACTCCAGCCTCACCAGGAAGCCAAGGAAGCAGTGGTAGAAGGTATAGAATTTCGCAACTTCACGCCTGAGCAAAGAATGCAGAAAGTTGATGGAATTCATGTGATGGCGAGGTCTTCGCCATTTGATAAGCTTCTTATGGTGAAGTGCTTGAAACAGAAAGGCAATGTAGTAGCTGTGACAGGTGATGGCACGAATGATGCACCCGCACTCAAAGAAGCGGACATAGGACTCTCGATGGGGATTCAGGGAACGGAAGTGGCCAAGGAGAGCTCAGACATTGTCATTTTAGATGACAATTTTGCAACTTTGGTGACTGTTTTAAGATGGGGAAGAGGAGTTTATGCCAACATCCAAAAGTTTGTTCAATTCCAGCTCACAATAAATGTTGCAACTCTTGTGGTCAACTTTGTGGCAGCTGCCTCGGCTGGCGAAGTACCTTTAACAGCGGTCCAACTACTGTGGGTGAATCTGATTATGGACACAATGGCGGCTCTGGCTCTCGCCACCGATAAGCCCACCAAAGAGCTCATGGAAAAGCCACCCGTGGGTCAGACAGATCCCGTGATCACCAACATCATGTGGAGAAACCTTCTACCCCAAGCTTTGTTCCAGATAGTTGTGCTCTTGGTCTTGCAGTTCAAAGGCAGATCAATATTTGGTGTTAGTGACAAGGTAAACAACACATTGATCTTCAATGTATTTGTGTTTTGCCAAGTGTTTAATGAGCTTAATTCAAGGGATATGGAAAGGATTAATATCTTCAAAGGGAGTCAGGGGAACAGGCTGTTTTGGGGCATCCTCGTTGTAACAATTGCAGTTCAGGTGGTTATGGTGGAACTTCTGAACAAGTTTGCAGACACAGAGAGGTTAAGTTGGGGACAATGGGGTGCATGCATTGGGATTGCAGCCATATCTTGGCCAATTAGTTGGGTTTTCAAGTTCATACCAGTACCTGCTAAGCCAATATTCAGCTATCTAAAGAGGGATAGCAAACGTGAGTTAGAGCAGTTGGCCGAGGCAAAGTCCCCATAGCATTGCACCGAAGTTCAAATCCCCCACCCCTTAAATTAGAGTAATATAGAATTTAGTGTGTAATATTATGAGCAATTAAATAAAATTGTGACGGGGCACAGTTGAAGGCCAACGAGTATGGGTAGTTTTGGATGGATGGGGCACAATTAAATAATCTCATTGTAGATTTGGGAATGGAAATCAACAGGGAAACAGTTTGGAAAAATGCAATACCGAGCTGCATTTGGTCCATTTTTGAATGTTTTGAATGTTTTGAAATTGAAAATTCAGGAAGAACATCGAGACATTATAAAAGGAACACCATTTTGGGGTCTTTTCAAAGCTTATGATGGAGGGTTGGTAAGCGATGATATGTGTAGGAAGACTTATGTAGATATAATTAGAATAATTAATTGTTTCATTGCCGAGACATCTGAATTCAAATTTGGTGATAGGTGTGAAATGTTAACAGGGTTTGAAGTTGAGGAGTTGCTTGGATTACCAAACTTTGGTCAGGATATAAATCTTAATGAACGTTGTTTAAAGTCTGACGAAGGTTTCATTAAAAGAAATTTTAAAACAGTTGACAGAGTTACTAGGCAAAATATTGGATCTGCTATGATTACAATAGTAACGGGGAAAACACAACAGAATCGTGAGGATTTTGTATGCCTAATGTGTATTACATTATTATTTTGTAATAGTGGTAGTACCATCTCTTGGAACATAACTTCCCGTTGTCAAGATGTTCGAACAATGGCGGGCTACAATTGGGCAAAAGCAACATCGGATTGTTTGCAAAAACAACTGGTCCTCTTGTTGCAGATGCATACAATCAGTATGACGATCTGTCGTCGGACCTTACGCAACTATTAGAATGCATAGAAAAGGAAATGGGTGAAAACAAACATGCCTCATCCCCTGAGATCGCTACATGGATTGTAAGGTTGAAAGGGAAACAAAGGAAACCGAAACGCTTGACTGGAGGGAACCCAAAAAGGCGAAGCTTAATGAGATAGTACCTAGTGTTGTGAATCCCGCCGAAAATGATGAGATTGTAGACACTACTAAAGGGAAGGCTCAGATAGGATCAGAAGCTATTGGTCGTCACACAGTCAAAGGGAAACAAAGAATTGGTATAACACTCGACCCTTCATGCATGTCAGTGTGGATGTACTTGTCAAATGAAGAACAAGATAGGATGCATCAATATTTTCTTTGCGCTGATTCTGGGTGAGTTTAAACGTCATTATAAATGTCTTATATATGATAATAATATTTTTTTACAAGGATGACAGGGTTCCCTTCTGGAAAGGATCATACTCGGCTGTATATAAGGATGATTTGAGGGACCTGTTAACGGGGTCTGCTATAACGTGTAATGTAAGTTGGATTAGTTAGTTTAATTAATATTAATTGCACGTATTTGATTCAGTTGTTTTCTTTAATATTTATAATCTTTTGTAGGTCATTGATACTTTCGGGGAAATTTTGCTAGCTGAGTTGGGAAAGGAAGGAAGAATGAAAACCATTTCGCACATTATGACAGCTTATAGCTGGAAGAAAACCACAGTATGATACAATGCGATGCGGGCATGCACAAATACAGCGATGCAAGATGCAATTACGGGGCGTTAATTACAGTTGAGGCGAGTATCGTATCTCTGCACCAAAACCTCACATGGTTTTATTAGAAACTGGTGAATCTTAGGAAATCTTGATCACACAAAGGAGACTAATTAGTGATCAAGTAATCTTGATCGCACAGAAGAGACTAAATTAGCTACCTCCCAAACAAACAGTGAAAGTACAATATGATGCATCAGCTCCATCTATGCTGGAACTGCTTCTGGGACTTTATCATTATCCGCAGGAACCAAACTATCATAGTAGTCGACAAGCACCCTCCAGCCATTAGGGCACATGAATCCTTCGGGAGGGTTCTCTTTGTTCCTTGCAAGTGTTCGCATCTGTCATAGTAATTTGAAGCTTGTTTTAGATAAAACAAACTTATACACTTAAACGCAATGTGTGTTTCTTTAAATACTACTTTGAATGGTTGATTATAACAGTAAAGAAACTTGTTGGATATAACATTAAAAGGACATGTACCTTTGTGCCGGATATGAAAAGGAAGTCTTGAGGCCTTGAGGGATCAAAAAATGCCATTTTACCTTGAGTTTTATCATAAGCAGCAACCTGCAAGGGAATAACTTAACGATGACGAAAGATATCATAGAAGAAGGACAAGAAGTATCACAACCAATTAATTTATTTACCTTGAAGGGAAGGATGTTAAGTCTCTCAAGTCCAGGTGCCATACTTAATACTTTCTTGCCATGATCGGCATCATACAGGTCTCTATTCTCTGTTGGATGACCCATCCCTGCAGGGTCCCGACCAACAATGTAAAAGTTAGCGCCTGCATTAATCCTAGCCTTTGCGTGCCACTGCACCTCAGTTGGGCCAGCATAGTGCATGGGAGAGGGGAATATGGAAACCACAGTCGTCTCAGGATCAAGAACACCATCCTCAAGAACCTGAGGGAACATTAGATGATATCAAACAGAATCAGTACTTGGCTAAGGACAAGCAGTTCTATACAATACGTATCGGTTCCAGTATCACTGCACGCAATTTAGTTAGGGCTTTCAACAAACAACAAGTTTCAACCTTCTCATGTTGTTTCATTCGCCAACTAAGTGGGACGTCATCTGCCTTTGTATAGCCTCCCAATGGATGAAGCAAGAGAATGGGGTTCTTGTATCCCATCTCAAGAAGTCGACGACGGGTATCGGTCATCAGTAAAGCATGTCCATTATGAACAGGATTCCGCAGCTGAAACGCAAATACAGCGTCAGCATTGCGCTTTGTAAATTCTTCACGGAGTTGTGTAGGAGACAATCGGAAGCGATCAAGGCCATCATTGTACTTTATAGGGTCTAGAACCTCTAGGTCACCTCCAATCAGCCAGTTTCCAGCATTGGTTATGGCTTGATCAACATAAGGCAAACCAGGGGCAGTTGTTCCCCATGTGCGAGCAATCCGTTCTTCTTTAAGGTGCTTATAGATCTCAATACTGAAATGATCAAATAAATAAAATAGCGAGGTATTAGAAACCATCGTAAGTCGTGGGATAAGGTGTACAACTTTCATACAGTAACTACAATTTGAAACCAAAATGAGCAGAACATGTTCGCATACTCAGGTTTTATCGTCAGACACATAAACGAGAAAGTAGAGTACTACACTTCCCAACTTTCCCCCCTACCACCATAGCATTATCACACTGTTCTACGACATGGTATGCATCACATGATGACATAGATATACATATACAATCAGTAATAGGCCAGAAATATACGACATGCAAACTACGTCATTGCAAGGAAATCGCAACAATGTTGTACAACCCAATGTTATAATGCCACGATGGTGGGGATAAAAGTTGCAATGAAAACTTAGGTAACGTGTCAACAGACATTTCAAGGAAAGAGGAGTATAAAAATGGAACGGCAATAAGATCAAACAGGGAAAACAGTAACAAATGAGACCGAGTAAACACCACAAATTATTAGTTTAACCCTCTAATTAAAACAGAATATGAATATGAATAAAAAATATAGGACAGAAATGTAGTTTCACATAGTCAAATTTTACTCTTTTTTTTTTTTTTTTTTCATTCAAAAGTTAACCTCTATATAATCTTAATATATCTCTAATTAAAAAAATATTAAAAAAATTATTTTCACTTCCATGTTCTCAAAACAAAAATAAAAAATTTTCGCACATATTTTGTTTGTGCTTATATGCTAGTAAAATATATATAAAAAAACACAAGCTCCGAAAAGAAAATAGAAGAAGAGCATCTTACTCTTTCAAAATAGCGATCAGATTATCATCCGAGTCGAGGAGCGCGACACGGGTCGACTCGCCGATACGGCGTTTCTGCGCGTCGTCGATGGCCAGGACTATCGGTACCGACATATTCACGACCGACCCGTCATCGAGTCGGAGCGAATTGAAATGAAGTGTTTGGAGGAACTCGGATTCTCTCATGAATCCGCGGAGAGGGCTCGACCAGCCTTCGCTGATCACGTGAACCCATTGGAGGTCGATCCTTGAAAGATTGATCCTGGGCAGCGCCGCCGCCTCTTTCTTCGTCTCGCCTTTCTTCGACTCCTCGACGAAGAGCTCCGCCAGCTTCCCGCCGTCCGGCTCGATCAAGCCGTTTGAAATTCGGAGCCTTTGGCGGGTCCTGGGCTTGGACCCGAGATGGGTTGAGAGCTTGAGGACAGGGGCGAAATGGGCAGATGACGGCTTGGGGAAAGAGTGAGAGGGGTAGGGGGTGTTGACGAAAAGGGTGGCCATGGACGCCATTGAAGGAGGTGACCAAGGTCCAAAGGCCTCTGTTTTTAATTTCTGGCTCTCTGGGTGGTTCAGAGGAGCAGAATTTGGTTAGGAGTTTATAATTAAGTTGATAATGATGGAGGATTATTTGGTGGGATTAAAAAAATGAAAGAATCAAAAGTGTAATTTGACAGGTAGGGACAAAGGGGAAGTCTTATCAACGGGATATCAAATTCAGGATGGTGCGATTTGAGTGGGAAAGCATGATTTGGGGCTTAATTTTCTAGGGAGTGCAGGTACAAATCTTGGTGTTCAGCAGAGGATGAACCTGGACCTCTTTTTTCATTTGGGAGTATTTTGTTGATTCCTTTTTAATTTTTCCGTCGTTATTGCTATGCAGTTTTGGACTCGTATGGAAACTGCCGGTGGCGTGAGGTGCTTTAATAATACTGACAAGTGGACCGTACATTGCCCCATGAGAGGCAACTATTAAATAATATTTTTATTACTAATTTTTGTTATTAAGGGAATTAAATAATATGACCGTATCTGACAATTCTCTTCTGAGCAAGAAAAGAGTCGAATTACTCAATCTCCGTGGGATAACCAATCTTAATTGTAGGGTATTGCTACAAATCCATTTTACTTTTTGCACACTCGTTTAATTTTTTATCGTTAGATCAAATAAATTAAATAAATTTATTAATAAAAATTTAATAAGAGCACGTGAGTGGAAAAATGAATGTTATTATGAAATGACAAATAGTCTATAGAAAATCTTACTTTAAAATAATCTCATTAACATTTCTCTTTTTCTTAACAAAAACTCAATGATTAGACTCTAACTACGAAAATTTATTAATTAAGTTTGATTTCACCCAATGTGTATCTTCGGATGCCTAAAATGCCTCTAATGACATTTTGACATTGGATTGTAACTTGAAAAATGTTAAAAATATTCTCTTTAAATATGACTCTCCACTACTTCATAATTTCTCTTGTATCTTTTATCTTCATTTATTATACAACGTATTTCATCATTAAATGTATGCATGGTACATAACTGATGCAGTTTGAATAAATATAAAGTCAATGTCATGATTCAAAGGCATATTAATGACATGATATTAGGGTTTTGTTGTCCACCCATTTTATTCAATTTTTTATTTCTTACACCATCTTCAAAGAGAGGTTAAATTTTAAACAAAATTAAAATTTGGCAGCTTAAGTATCATTTTGACATTTTAAAATTTTTTTCTCTCCATCTAATATGTCAAATTTTAAACATAAAATAATATTTAATATTTATTTTCTTTACATTGGTAATGAAAGAAAATGAATTAAAAAGTATAAAAATATTTAAACATTGCATTGGTAACAATGTATTAAAAGGCGGGGGCGTAACCTAGGCGTCCAATGGATAACCCAGCCTAGGCGCGATGACACACCTTGATCCAAAAATTGGGGCGTGCTGGCCATCACGTGAGGGTGATGTAGCCAATTGCGTAATGTGGAAGTAGAAGAGTGAAAATACGAGGAAAATAAAGTCGACGAGATAATTTACAATAAAAAGATCATTGAGTACTAGTAACAAACATAGAAGGAAAAATGCAAAGTAGAAGTTCAAGTATCCTAGGTGCAGTCCAGAATAAACAAACACTACACAAGCGTTAACCAGAAAGTCCTACATGGAGGGTGCTCTGTCAGAAATGCCTCGATGCCTTTTTCGTCACCCATATCCTCGCTACCTAAAACCTGGAGGGGTGCAAAACAGAAAACATGAATGGGCAAAAACAAAGCTTTTCAAAATCATTTCATTCTCAAAAGTTATAACCCCTCTCTGTAAAACCTGTATACTTTCCAGAAAATACTATACGTACTCGTATATCAAATCATGCTAAAATGATAAAGCTCAAATATGTCATGCCAGAATATGCCGCGTCAGAATATCCAAACAAATAGTATAAGCATCAAGCAGGTGAGATAAAACAAATCATAATGTGCCAGTAATATCAGTACGTCAGCCAGAGTCACCTAAAGTGACCTGTACGGCTGAAACTATAGCTTCTCAACCACTATCCTGCACACGAGTTGGAATCACCTAAAGTGGCATGTACGACAGGCTGGTGTATCTAAATACGCTCAGTGCTACGATCACGTGAAGGCTATGCGATGTATTGCAAGTCACCTACGAGTCGGAACCACCTATAGTGGTCTGTACGATAGGCTGGCGCCTGCCTTGGATCCAAGGTGAGCGTACGGTACGGGAGGTGAACGATCACGTGAAGGCTAGGCCCTACTCAGGCAGAGCACAATCACCGAGATACAGGAATACAAGCTATAACTCAATCACATCAACACCACATCTATCACTAACAACATACTCACCTGACTTACCTGAGCGTTCGCAGCACCAAAGCATAACCAACATAATCACAATAATAATATCGACAATATTCGACATGGCATTTCAATTATAAAACCATTAATTCGTAATTTTTGGAAAGATACCAATCAATATATATATACTGAAAACAAAAGCTCACTCACTGATACGTAGAAGGGTCGTAAGCCCTAAGCCTCGCGTGGCTGCGCTAGTCCTCCGGATAGTCCTCATTTATATGCGAAACAACTATATAAACGTCAAATTAATGCACATAACCAACCTTAGGTAATAACTTCTCATACATTGTTCAAATTGGGTGTTTGAATATACCAACGTGCTCTACTCAACCTCACGAACATCCCCATATTTTTAAAATAATTTTCCGGCCTTCCACGCACCGGCCAAGGCATGGCCAGATGCCCCAATCACGCGCGAGCACGTGCCTGGCAAGCGCGTGGAACCTTAACGCCGTTAGGGAATATTCCGTTAAAACCCTAACAAAAGTTAACGGCCGTTACCTGACGCCGTTAAAATATTCCGTTAACTCTAACGGAATATTAGCCTCCTTCTTTGGTGAGCCTCGCCGGTTGCCGCCGTCCGCCACCGTCAGCGTCGTCGTCTGCAACTCGAAATTTCACCGGTTTCTGGAAAAACTTCAAACCTTAATATCTTTTTCATTTCTCAACCAAATTCCATGAAATTTGTACCAAAATGAAGCTTACAACGAGTAGAAAAAAACCTTCCCACTTTTGAAACTTAAAACCTGCGGAATCTCGCTGGAGAAACCTCGATAATCCGGCTAAACCTGCAACTCGATGAACTCGAGCTTCCCGACGTCCAAAACACTTCAAACTTACTCCCCAAGCTTTGTGAAGACGTCCTAAAGCTTCCTAGAACCTTAAAAACTTCTAAAAACCTCACGATCACGTGTGCATGAACAATGCACCAAATCGGGGTTCTATGGTTCACGGGTTTTCGAAGGTTTCACATCGATTTAATGGTATGGATGAGCTCCTGAGCTCACAAAGAACATAAAAGTAATCTCCTCGGCGTCGATCCTTGAAAGATGAAGGTAGTTTGAAGAGTGACCATACCACTTGTATGGATAACGGATGAAATCCGAAAGAAGGAGAGAGAAAGAGAGTCATGGGAAAGAAGAAGATGGGTGTGTGTGAGTGTGTGGTCCAAATGGCAGCCCAACAACCAAAAATGATTCGGGATGGGCTGTCACACGCGAACCGTGAGGCGTGAGGCGAAGCCTCACGTAACGTAAAATTTTAATATTATATATATATACGTATATTTATAACAATATAATACTTTGTAAAAAAATTATATAATTATAACTAAATCAAAGATAATATCATCTTCCTTATTACTAAGTCTAGTTGTACTTGGAAACGATGTCATGTAGGCTTAAAATGTTGGAATTATTTATTTTATTGTAAGCAATTATAGATAACTTCAAGGAAAATAAGGATGAGTGGTCACAATTATAGGAAATTTTCAAGCAAAATAAAGGTTGAATGTTGCAATTATAAGTTGACATACCCCGACCCAGAATGTCCACCTGGACACCCAAATTGCAATATGTTGGCCGACACTTGGGAGATGACGAAGCCATAAAGTGTAGTGATGTGGAAAATATGAATAAATTAAAACCTAAAATGACTAATTTAGAGTGCGCATGTGAGAAGGATTGAACCCATATCACATAAGTGATGTCAGAGCATAGATAAATTGCAGTAAAAGAAGAGTAAGGAAATTTATACCGAAAGAGAAGTCTCCTACATAACAGCTTTTACCAACAATTCTTGTTATCACGAAACCTTTGCCACTAAGATCCTAGAGGGGCAAAAAACAAGGGTGTGGGCCTGAAAATAAAGTTTTGTAAAACCTTTTCGAAAAGTGTAACCCCTAGTTGTAAAACAAGTATATGGTTTCCCAAAAATATTATAATAATAGTATGTAATAGGTACCCTACATCACAAGTGAGCTAAATGATGTAGGCACAACAACAAAGTATCTCAATATCAAATCTCAATTTGTTATTATAAGAAATCAATGCTCATTAATTTATGTAGGCACATTAGTCCACTGCATAGATATTCAAACAATGGAACAGGCTGGGTGTTGGTTTTACATTCTAGTACTACATCACGTGAGCTGCGCAGTCGCATCACATATGAGTCCAAAACATCACACAAAAGGACAGGCTGGCACCTAACTCTGGATCCAAAGCGAATGTAAATAATGCATGTGAACTACACGTGAAGCTAGTCCTTGGCCTAAGACAGTACAAATAATTAAGAGACACCATGCAAACACGTAATAATAAGCAGATAAAATGCAACGATGTCATACCAAAAGTTTATGCTCACAAATAATATTAAAAACATAAAGTGTACGAAAAGTCTATTTGTAAAACTAAACATGGCATCTCACATCATAATATATAAAAGCAGTTGTCAGGAAAGTCACATATACATATATATATATATATATACACGTAAGAACAAAAGACCCACTCATAGGTACTTGCGATGTCACAACCATTCAAGCTAGGAAAGCCGGAGTCTCTGATGGTAATAGCCTCTAAGCATAATATTGGGACCCATTAGTAAAACTCAACTTAAATGATTAAATTTGGAAAAATATACGGCGGATGTGGAATCAGCGTGTCAAAATACGCTAAGAAGGGTTCCAGGCGAATTTTGTAAAAAGTCAACGAAAAAATCAACGGTCAACCCTAAAAGTCAACCGAGACGTCTCAATGGTCAACTATGTTAAAACTTCAAAATTTTCATAAATGGATGTCAAAAATGGACTCGAAACGTCGAAATTAGCCTATGAGGGTTTCCGAGAAAATTTTTAAAAAGTCAACTAATAGTCAATAGTTAACTTTAACGAAATATTTCCTCCTCAAAAGGAATATTTTGTTAAAGTTAACTGGGAGTTATCAGAATATTATAAGGGGAATATTCCCTCCAATTACAGAAATCAGCCTGGGCTAGAACAAATGGCCAAAGGTTTAGGCCCCTTTCTTTTTCTTTTTTTTTTTCTTTTTTTTTTTTTTTTGGTGGAGAAATGACCTAGGTCGGTTTCGTGGATCCGGGTTAGGGTTAAAGGGTCATAGGTTTTGGGCCGATTCATGGATCAGGTTTTGGGGTTTTTTTTTGGGGGGGGGGTTAACTCGTTGGGCTCTTGAGTCGGCGGAACCCAATGAAGGAGAAAGCCGTAAATTAGGAAATTTAGCCAAGAAACTTCCCTGGCTCCATTTAGCTTCAAATCTCAACTAAAACTAGCAACCCAATATATCAAATTGAAGCCCAAGGAACAAGGAATCGAAATATACCGTTGGATTCCTCGACTGTGGCCGGAAAAGGGCTCGAAAGTCACCGAAAATTCTGGAAAATCTTCCCCACAGTAGTTATGTACCAAAACCCTCATAAAAACCCTTAAAAAAGCTAGAAACATATACTAAAACATGATCCAAGAATTTTTAGGTTGTTTTCATTGCTCACCCTTGTCGGAAGTTTGCGAACTCATTAGAAAACATGGCGGCGTTCCCCGTTACGTTTCTGTGCAATGTGCACAGAGTCCAAAGAGTGAAAAATCTAAAGGAGATAATGGAGTGAGTTGTTTTGTGGTTGAAACTCCTCGAAACGACGATGGTAGTGGCTCGTTGTTTGCCACTTCACTATCTCGTGTTGAATATTTCAAGAATATATTCATATATTTGTTGGCTGAAAAGTTGGGTGTTTACCCAACCGTTGCTTCTCTTCAAGTGAAGCATTGCAGCATATGACATACTATATTTTATATATATGTTATATGTGTGTGTGTGTGTGTGTGTGTGTGTGTGTGTAATATATATTGGTGCTGCATTGTGCAGCATGTGTGTAAGAAAATGATGGTACCAAAAGGTTGGATTTAATTCAACCTTGTATCTTTTGGTTGAACTACAACTTTTGGTTGAAAAACATGATGTTTACTCAAATTGTATGAATAGAATTAAAAGATATAAATAATCAATATTTATTTTCTAAAAATTCTATATAGAAGACATGTCTTTTGGGTCAACACTATTACGAAGGGTTGTATATCTTCAACTAAAATGAAGGGACTCGATGAACGGGTGTTTTAATGCCTATAAATACCTACTGTGGCATAATGTTTCACATACAATTTTCAGAAATTTGTTTCTACATTCCTTGCTTTCTTTTCTCTCCATCACATTCATACAATTTCTTTCTAGTTATTTCTAAGGGAATACAATTCGGTTTTGCTAACCGAATATTCCATACTTTGTTGTATTATGGAAGTGACTTGTCAAGAACCCTTTAGCAAACTCATTTGAGTGGGGGCAAATAACACTTTAAGGAAACGATTCAAGTTGTACCTCAAAGTCATCATTCGAATTATTCTTTATATTTCTACATTTTACTCTAACAATCTTAAAGTGTTATTATCGTCATGGAGAACAAATCTGATAACATGGCTTTGAAGATTATTAATCAAGATGTCTACAAGCTAGACAAATTTGATGGATCAAAATTCACCCAATGGAAGGACAAGATGCGTTTCATGCGCACTGTTCTAAATGTCATATACGTGTTAGAACTGAAATTGGAGCCTATTCGTGAACCAATTGACAATGACTCAGACAAAATAGTTGCTGATCGAACGAAGCGTGAAGAAAATGAATTGGTATGTCAATGACACATCTTGGGCACATTATCTGATTGCTTATGTGACATGTACGCACACATTCAATCTCCAAAGAAAATTTGGCAAGCACTTGAACACAAGTACACAACAGAGAAAAGAGGTACCGATAAATTTTTAATGTTCAAATATTATAAATTCACAATGTTCAATAACAAACTCATCCTAGACCAAGTTCATGAATTATTGGTCTTGGTCTCAAAGCTTCGTGAACTTAAAATAGTTATTCCGGATCCTATGATAGTTTGGGCCATTATGGCAAAATTACCCAAAACATGGAATAACTATAGAAATAAACTTGTACACATGGTGGAAGATATTAGTTTGGAGGATTTGCAAAAGGGTATTCAAATTGAAGAGGAAACTCGAAATCGTGATACGAATTTTGCAAATCAAGATTCCTCTAAAGTTCACATTGTTGCAAGAAACAAATATAAAAAGAACTTTAAAGTCAAAATTGACAAAGGGAAGTTTAAGAAGATCAATTCCAACAACAATCAAAAGAATGCAAATGGTGTCTGCTACCATTGTGGAAAGAAATGTCATTACATTCGTGATTGTAAATACAGAAAAGCAAGTGAGGAATATGGCAATAAGACCAATAGCGCAAATATTGGAAAACTCTGGAATTGATAACATTGTTGCAATGGTATCAATGATGCATATTGGCATGATTACTGAACTAAATATGGCAATGACAATAAAATCCTCCGATTAGTGGCTTGACTCAGGGGCTACTATACATGTGTGCAATGACAAGGCACAATTCAAGACATATGAAGCATCAATGGACAATCAAGATGTTTTAATGGGGAATCATAATTTCGCCAAAGTTCTAGAAAAATGAACCATTGAACTTTAGTTTACTTCTGGGAAGAAATTGGCATTGCTTAACGTACTGTATGTTCCAAAAATTAGAAAGAATCTTGTGTCTGTAAATTTATTATGTAAGAAAAGTATAAAGACTATTCTACAGTCTAACAAGTTAATAATGTCAAAAAAGGGGATGTTTGTTGGGAAGGGGTATTCTTGTGATGGGATGTTCAAACTAAGTATTAATAATAAAGTGAATTCTTCTGCTTATATTATTGAATCTTCCTCTCATTTATGACATTTACGTTTAGCACATATAAATTTTAGATCTTTAAAATACATGCACACACTTGGTTTAATTGCTTGCAATGATGATTATAATGATAAATGTGAAACATGTATTCAAGCGAAAATGACTAAGAAACATTTTCGAATTGTCGAAAGAAATACAAATTTATTAGACTTAATACATTCTGACATATGTGAATTCAATGGTATTTTAAAAAGAGGAGGAAAAAGATATTTTATCACATTTATATATGATTGTTCCAAGTTCACTTCTGTTTATTTATTGTCTAATAAAGATGAAGCTTTTGAGTGTTTTAAATGCTATAAAGCTAAAGTTGAAAACCAAAAAGGAAGGAAAATTAAATGCCTTCATAGTGATATAGGTGGTGAATATTTTTCACATGAATTTGATATTTTTTGTGAAGAGCATGGTGTTATACATCAAAGAATTGCACCCTATACACCACAACAAAATGGTTCGCCAGAAGAAGAAAAATAGGACACTCACTGAAATGATTAATTCTATGATGATTAATGCTAATACTCCAAAATATTTATGGGGTGAAGCATTGTTTACCGCATGCCATATACACAATAGAATTACATCTAGGAAGACACATGTGTCACCATATGAAATTTGGAAAGAAAGAAAACCAAATTTGTCATATTGGAGACTATGGGGTTGTGTAGCTTTTTATAAGGCACCCGATCCTAAGAGATTCAAGTTGGGTCCAAAAGGAATTAAAAGCATATTTGTACGATATGCAGAAAATTCAAAGGCACATAGGTTGCTTAATTTAGACTCAAATACAATAGTTGAGTCTAGAGATGTCGAATTTATAGAAAATAAATTCTATAACGACTATTCAATGTTTGGAAAAGAGAATGATCAAACACTTTTACCTAATCCGGCTAGTAGTCATTCTCAAGGTGAGAAAAGAAAACAGTCTGAAATTGTTAATGAACCAAGGAAAAGCCAAAGAGTAAGAAAATAAAAGACTCTGGACTCTGATTTTATTTCATCTCAATTTATTGTATTTTAGTCGAAGGAAATAGAAAAAAGGTTCTTAAAAAAATACCCATATAGTTGAATGTTGAGGATGATCCTAAAATTCTAAGTGAAGCTATGACTTCAAGAGATGCAGCTTTTTGGAAAGAGGCTACAGATGATGAATTTGAATCATTAATATCTAATCAAACATAGGTTTTAGTAGACTTGCCTCAAGGATCAAAAGCAATAGGTTGTAAGTGGGTATTTAGAAGAAAATACAATACAGACGGGTCTATTCAGACATTTAAAGCCAGGTTGGTTGCCAAAGGTTTTAAGCAGAAAAAAAGAATAGACTATTTTGATACATATGCACCAGTAGCTAGGCTCACATCAATTAGAATATTGTTTGCATTGGCATCTTTATATAATTTGCATGTGCATCAAATGGATGTGAAAACAACATTTTTAAATGGTGATTTGGATGAAGAAGTCTACATGGAACAACCATAAGGGTTTGTTCTCCATGGGAATGAAAAGAAGGTTTGTAAATTAGTAAAGTCGTTATATGGATTGAAGCAAGCACCAAAACAATGGCATGAAAAGTTTGATTTTGTCATTTTATCATATAGATTTAGACATAACAGTGTTGACAAATGCATATACTCTAAATTCACAAATGATTATGGTGTTGTTATATGTTTATATGTCGACGACTTGCTAATTTTTGGTACAAACATGAAAGGTGTATCTGAAACAAAAGTACTATCTTGGGAATTAAAGTAAAGAAGCATAGTAGGGGTTACGCTTTGTGTCAGTCACATTATTTAGAAAATTTGCTTCTTACGTTTAAGTATCTACAAATAAAAGAAGCAAATACCCCTTATGAGCCTAGTGAAACTTTGCTTAATAATTCTGGTAGGTCTGTTGCACAGCTTGAGTATGCTAGTGTAATCGGAAGTTTAATGTATGCCATGCATTGTACCAGGCCAGATATTGCATTTGCAATAAGAAAACTTTCTAGATACACTAGTCATTCAGGTACTGCTCATTGGAAAGCAATAAATAGAATTTTTGGCTATCTTAAAAGAACTATAAACCTGAGTTTAACTTACTATGAGTTTCCAACAGTACTTGAAAGATATTCAGATGCAAGTTGGATCACAAGTGCTAATGATAATAAGTCTACATCAGGGTGGATTTTTACAATTACTGGAGGAGCAATTTCTTGGGCTTCAAAGAAGCAAACATGTATCGCACATTCAACTATGGAATTTGAATTTATAGCATTAGCTACAGCAGGTAAAGAAGTGGAATGGATTAGAAATTTGTGTAGAGCATACAATAAGGTATACAATGGAAAGTCTAGACATATTAGCTTGAGACATGAATATGTCAAGCAATTAATAACTGATGGAGTTATTACTATTATTTATGTTAAACCAAGTAATAACTTGACGAATCCGTTAATGAAAGCACTTTCAAGAGCTTTGGTAGTTAGTACATATAGTGGAATGGGGCTAAAAACCTTTACTGAAATTTAGCCACCAATAATGGTAACCCAACTTTATCTAGAACATCACTAGTTTAAAAGTTTAATGGCTAATAACAAGTTATTGATAAGTGGTTGTGAAAGCATTGAAAATTAATATATAGCTCATTCCAGGATCATCAATGCAAGACTGCTATGTTTAGTGACACACCCCGACCTCGGAAAGTCTACTTAGACTCCGAAATATAGTTGTGCTGGCCGACAACTGGAAGGTGACGAAGCCATAAAGTGTAGTGTAGTGGAAAAAGAATGTAAATAAACTTAAACTTAAAAGTGCCTAAACAAAAGAGTGCGCGGGTAAGCGGGATTGCACCTATTTTACACGTGATGTTAGAGTATAAGAACAATACAGTAATTAGGGTGAGGGTTACACCACTAAAGATAACCATCTACTAAGATTTGTTAGAATCCTCGTTTACATGTAAACACAGCTACTAAATCTGGAGGGGCAAAAAACAAAGTTTAGTGGGTCAGCAAAACAACGTTTTGTAAAAATCTTTATTTTTGAATATACTAAACTCTCGCCGTAAAACAAGTATAGTTTCCTTAAAACATATTACGTAAGTATGTAAACAATAATACAACAACATTATAACCAAAAATATTCCACGTCATGATATATCAATGCCACAGTAATAAAATCATGTGATAATCAAGTATAGCTAAGTGTTCATCCATCTAAGCTGACACATGAGTTCGAACATATAATTTCTAACATGAACAAGATTGGGTGTAATCAATACGCTCTAGTACTACGATCACGTGAAGACTGGTATAGAAGCACGTCATATACAAGTTGGATTACCTAATGCATTATGCCCAACAGGACTGGCACCTAACTTGGATCCAAGGCGAGCGAAGGGTGCGATGTGAACATACACGTGAAGGACTGGCCCTGGCCCTGGGGCGAGTACTAACACCGGTGCAACAAGATGAGCATGTACAGATATGCATGAATATCATGATAGTAATATCCCAACCATATAGTAGCATTTATCACAATTCATATCACAATAACGAATACTTGGAAAATATAAGCGTAAAAGTGAAGTAACTACTCAATTAGGAAAATTATCAACATGTATAGGTATAAAATAAACTGCCCACTTACCTCGAGTTTGCACTACAACTCCCTAGCACGAATATCAAGGCGTCACGAACGATCGTCGCCTAGAACAATTATCAAATCACGTCTCAGAATTCTTATCGATAGAACACACAACTCACGTAAAACACATCCCTAAAGATGTTCTAGAATGATTTGAAACTCATTGACCAAAAGTCAACCGTCGATCAAAGGTCGACGGTAGGGTCCACAACACTACATAACTCGATCCGAAAGATCCATACCTCGGATTTCCGATCCGTAACTTCCAAAGATCCACATTATGCCTCTAGAACAACATTCTAAAGTTTCGAAGCAATCCAACGGTCAGAAAATCGATTCATGCAAGGACTCTGTGACAGCCAACTAGGTGGTCAACAACGAAATTATAATAAAACATCATAATTTCACTAAACGAATGTCAAATATAGAATTGGAGCATCCAAATTAGCCTAAGATGGTTTGGTGGGGTCTTGGCCCACGCATTGCTGCACGCAGTGGCTGGCCGCCACGGTTCGTCGGAAAAATTCCATTATTTCTAAAAATTCACAAAATTCACAGAAATGAAGATCTCAAAGAGAAGAATAATTTTCATACCTGCCACGAAGTCCAAAAGTGGACGGAAGATGATCAATTTTGCCCACAAAACCGGCAGGTGCCTAAAGCTTCTCAGCATCGATTCGTCGTCTACGATGGTTCAACGGGGACAAGGTTGGTTGGGATTTGCCGAAATTTTGAAAAGAGTGGCCGGAGCATTGTTGATTTTCGTTGACTTTCGTGGCCTCAAACCGCTATATATCGTGGTTAATCAAGGTGGTTCTAGGGTGGGTTTTGTAGAGGGGAATGAGAGCTTCAAGATGGTCGTGGTGGCGTAAAAAAACTCCATCGGAGTTGGCCGGAATTGGCCTTGGAAAATGGGAGGTCAAACTGGGTTGCACGGGTTGAAAGGCTGACGGGAATGGATGGGAGAAATCCCTCTTTTTCCTGATTGGCTGCTGCCCATTCCCTCTCTTCTAATTGGTTCTTTGTCCCTTTAATTTAATTGGTCCACAATTCCCTTATTTGAAGGCTGATTGGGCCTCATCCCTAATTTAATTAAAACTAAACTTTGAATAACCAAATTCAAATGTCCATAACTATACCGTTATAATCCGGACTCACAAATGGCTTTCGCCTTTGCGTTCATAGTGACGAGTACTACGAGGATACGCTAAAAGAATAAGTCCTACGTTCCTCTAGACGATGGTCAACGGAAGTCAAAGTCCTTACCTCTAGGGCATTTTCGTAAATTCATGCTTCTACCCCCTTAAGAAAATTTCGTCCCCGAAATTTAAAATCATTCATTACAAAAAACTCAAAGATAAGGGAGAATAAAATATATGTACTAACGAAGAAATCAAGTCAGAGTAGTTGTACAAAAAGGAAAAATGCTGCTCCGTCGCAATTCAAAGTGCATTATTCCTTTTTCATGCCTCCAACTCATACTTTCCTTCTTCTTCAGTACAACACTATAATATAATAGTTTTCTCAAAATCAAAGAGTCAAAAATATTTATATGTACTAAAGTCATGTCGAAAAATACATATAAATAGCAACATAAGGTTAGAGTAGTTGTACTGATACTTAAAATTGAAAATAACATTTTCAATTGTCACATCCCGACCCGGGCTTTACCACATCCTAGGCTCGACTCCACCGTAACACGATATTGTCCGATTTGGGCCCCGACCACGCCCTCACAGTTTTATTTCTAGGAATTCACACGAGAACTTCCTAGCGGGTCACCCATCATGGGATTGCTCTTGCCCAAACTCGCTTAACTTTGGAGTTCCGATGGAACCCTAAGCCAGTTAGCTGATAGAATTAAAAGCACACCACAAAGTAACACACAAATGTCCTATTGGTTTTCCTTATTAACACTAAGATTTGTCAATTATAGCATATGAAAATAAGGGTCTTTCCCGCAGAAGATTGTTTTATCCAACTATTTAAAATATCACAAAAAACTGGCTTGCTGTCCCTACTGACCAGCCACCGAAAAATAATTATTAGACCAACTTACACTTATCTAAAGTCAATGAAATTTTATATGAAGACACTAGACACAAGGAGCTACACTCACACAAATATTTGGGATTTTTGGAGTTGATTTGCTTTTTAAATTAAATCGAACAAAAACAGAACAGAAACAAATTTTAGTAGTTCACAAATTAAGAAAAACGAGTTTAGGGAATTGCTATACACCACCATATAATCATACAAACA
Source organism: Pyrus communis (assembly GCF_963583255.1). Lineage (NCBI taxonomy): Eukaryota > Viridiplantae > Streptophyta > Magnoliopsida > Rosales > Rosaceae > Pyrus > Pyrus communis. The sequence goes on from NC_084808.1 coordinate 16,764,338, forward strand.
TGTTATGTTTCATTCAAATTCCTTTTATTTCCGGATGAAGATGCTCAAGTTGGCTCAATGTTAGAACTCAACCTATTACTCTTTCTTATGTAGTATGTTAAGATTCAACTTAACTTAGTCCCTAGCATGCAATCTAGAATGGCGTGTTCATAGATTTAACAAGTAGAAATCATTAAGAAGGAAAAGAGTTTGAATCATCACAAAGCATCGTAAGTACTAAAGTTGTCTTACTTATCCTAGAAATTGATTCACATGGTAATAGCAATTAACAAGTACTACTCTAGAACATATGTAGGTCCTCATTCGACAAGGGCAGGCACACACATATTCATAGCATTAGAATCCTAGATATGCTTACTAAGTATGCATCTATAGAAAACACATAAATAATTCATCAATGAGACAAGTAGTGAACCAATTTTCATCCATCATAAAAGTAATTCAAACGAAATGTCATAACAAACTTGCAATCATATTCGGGGCTTCAAAACAGCCCCTAAAAATTAGTTACATATAATCCTTAAATAAAACCAAAAGAAAGACATGAGTTTGAGAAGATAAAACCGAAAGAATAGAATGCCAAGATTTTGTCCTTCCTTTCCTTCCTTCCCCACCGCTACTGCCTTCTCTTTTTTTTTCCTTCCTTTCTTTTTTTTCTTTTTTTTCTATTTTTTTTTTCCCTTTTTCTTCCACCTTTGCCGCTACAACCTGCAGCCTTTTTGTTCTTACTTGCTGCCCCAGTTTCTTCTCCATAACTCACCCCACTAACAACTATTTAGTGATGACAATAAGTGAGAGGAAATGGTAAAACAATTGTAACTCTTTAGGTAGCCTTTATGCCCATTACTCCCACTTAATTTTCCATTTCCTCTGATATTTGAATAGGTGTCAACTAGCTTGTTCTTGGCTGCATCAGTTTTGGCTGCTAGATTTATTGGATTTATTGCTTTCAATGCTTTCTTGTTGGTTACAAACTGCTCAGCTTCTTAGGAACCTTTTAGTGTTAAAACGGCCATAACTTCATCTAGAAACATGATATTAACAATCCATGAAATGCTCCATAAAATAGACATTCATAGCTTTCCAAGCATATAAAGCTCATTCTCTAATTCATTCTGAGGTGTCCACAACGTTCTTCCAAAGTCAGCAGATCTGCACAGGCAGTTTTGACGAATTTGTTACTTAAAATCCCACTTGTGCTATTTTTCTTTTGTTTGCTCGACAAATCCCAGAAAACACAAAAACAAAGTAAATAGCTTAAAAATATAAGGAACTAACTAAGAAAAGACAAGTGAATTTGATGTAAAATATATATAAATATGAGTTTATCATGAGCTCCCAAAAGGCCTCGTGTTATATGGAGGTAGGCATGTACATATAAGGTGCAGAGGATTCTCTCCACTAGGCGATGTGGGATCTAATATTTAGGAGGATGAGTTTTATCTCTTAATGAGGTTATTTGTAGTTATGTCCATAGTAGGAGGGACATGGGAAGGAACCTCACCTATATGAACATAAGAAGTGGTGCCGCTTCTACTAAGAGTTGGGATTTCTCTTGTAAATGTTCATGAAACCAGGATGAAGCACAAGGCTAGAATAGTGCTTAATTAGTTTAGAAATTTCTTTAAGGAAATAAGACATAATCATGTGTGTAGTGATTCTGGTTTTAACATAAGAATAGGTGGTTTAAACTTAGGTCACCATCTCATTTGTTATAACTTTGAATCACTTACACTAATTAAAGGTTTAATTCAAAAGACACCTTTATTGTATGCGTGATTATATCGGTATGCTTGTGATTAATTATAAAGAGAGAATTATTGTAATACTATTTTTATATATTCTTAAAATAGGGAAGGATTGTTGAATATTTCAAGAATATATTCATATATTTGTTGGCTGAAATGTTGGGTATTTGCCCAACCGTTGCTTCTCTTCGAGTGAAGCATTGTAGCATATGACATACTATATTTTATATATATGTTATACAGGCTCTTTAATAAGAGTAATTCCCATTTTTTTTAAAAATATGGACACTCTCTTGACCGTTGGATTGACTTTAATGAAATTGTGTGGTTGAGATTAAATCACAGGCCACACAATCTCAACCACACAATTTCATTAAAGTCAAATCCAACGGTCAAGAGGTTACCCTCATTTTTTTAGAAAAATGAGGATCCCTCTTGTTAAAGGATTCCATATGTTTTATATATATATATATATATATATAATATAATATATTGGTGTTGCATTGTGCAGCATGTGTGCGAAAATGATGGTACTAAAATGTTGGATTTAATTCAACCTTGTATCTTTTGGTTAAACTACAATTTTTGGTTAAAAGACATGATGTTTACTTAAATTGTATGAGTATAATTAAAAGATATAAATAATCACTATTTATTTTCTGAAAATTCTAAATAGAAGGCATGTCTTTTGGGTCAACACTATTAAGAAGGGTTGTATATCTTCAACTAAAATGAAGGGACTCGATGAACGGGTGCTTTAATGCCTATAAATACCTATTGTGGCATAATGTTTCACACACAATTTTCAGAAATTTGTTTCTACATTCCTTGCTCTCTTTTCTCTCCATCACATTTATACAATTTCTTTTTGGTTATTTCTAAGGGAATACAATTCGGTTTTGCCAACCGTCCATACTTTGTTGTATCCTAGAAGTGACTTGCCAAGAATCCTTTAGCAAACTCATTCGAGTGGGGGCAAATAACACTTTAAGGAAATGATTCAAGTCGTACCTCAAAGTCATCATTCGAATTATTCTCTATATTTCTACATTTTACTCTAACATCTCGGTGCATCCCAAAGAGAAGAGAGTAAGTGACTTTGAGGGGGGGGGGGGATGAGAGGAAGACTGAGGGAAGAGGGAAGAGAGTGAAAACCCAAGTGGTAGTTTGGTGGAGTTCACCGGAGGAGATGGCGAGTTGGTGGACATCGATGTCGCCATTGTGGTTGCAGGGTGAGACACGAGAGAGAGGTGAGAGAGAGATGCAGGACGAGAGACAAAGAGAGACATATATGGGTGGTCTGGTAAAGTAATGGTCGTCCCGTGGCCTGAGGGCTCGCCAAAGTGGCGAGGTGGAAGTCACTGTTTTCTCTGCACTTACACATAGAGAGAGACGAAAGAGAGCTGAGGGATGAGAGAATCTTAGAAAGAGAGAAGGTGAATCGGTTAGAAAAAGAAAAAGGTGAGAGGGAAAAGAGAGAGAGGTATAGAGAAAGAAAGAAAATATATTTTAAAAAGAAAAGAATGATGTCTGATGGATGTTGTTAACAAGAGTGGGTTTTAAAACCCAAAATAATTATATGTTTAAAAACAACTTGCATGGCCAAGCAGTGATGCACATTGCATGAGGTCAATTTTTAGGATTTGAATTTGTCTCAGGTAAATTTACACTGTTTCGAACATAACTTCTTCGTTATAGCTCCGAATTAAGTTTTATATGTGGCTACGTGTTCGTAAAAATGAGTACTATTCGAAAATAGTAAAATAAGACTAGAAAGGTGAAAAGAACATTGAGGTCCACACGAAAGGCCTACGTGGCATCTCAGGGGTATTTTGATAATTTCACTACTGTTGAGAATAAAATACAATAAATCTCGAGACAGGATGTCACATTAGATGAACACTAAAATATTAAAAAAATAACTTTAAAAAGACATGAAGATAAAAATAAAAATAAATAAACAAATTCACAGTTAAAATGGAAAGCAAAAATGAAAATCGGGAAATATCAAGCCCCCGCCACCTCCATGACCTTCTTCTCGATGTTAGTAGCTTGAGTTGTAGGGTGGAGTTGGCGGTTGTGCATTGGGTTTGGAGGTGATTGCCTAATGGGATTGGTGGTGACTATTAGTTTGTTGAGCCCATACTTCAATGACCTTCTATTGATTTTGGAGACAAAGTAAATCTAGTTAGTTTAACAGAAATTTAACTAGGGCTTAACACATGTGATATTTTTAATAGGTTGGGTACTTGTTTGGAATGTTTAAAAAGGTTGAACAATTTAGAATGACACTAAAAGATTAGGTTTTTAGTACTTAATCCTAAATTTAAATTACACATATATATAACTAAATATGCTCAAAATAATTTACTACAAAATAAGGGAATGTTATCTGATTCAAACTTTTATTTTGTCAAATTAGTAATACACGCTAATGGCCTATCTCTAAAAAACATTTTTCTTTCTATCTTTTTCATTGTGAAGTGTGGTTTGTTCTTGTTCCAAGATTTCTTATGTGGTTATTTATGGGTAATGTTTATTATAAGGCTCAATACCCTTTATTTATTATTATTATTTTTTTTAACATACAATATTATTTACACTAAGGGAGAGGGGGAAGGCTAACAATAATGGGCTAGCGATAATGTGATTCAAATTTGTTTTTGGCGAGAATCGAACTTAAAACCTCACTTACAAATGAAGAGTAATATATCACTAGATCGTAGTACTAAATGTCGGCTCAGTAGCTTGTTTGACATTGATATTCTATGTAAATTCTTGAATAATTCTTGATCAAATTTTATTTTTCGAAGAAATATAGGTTAGCTCATGTTTGACATGCATATAGAATTGTTATTAATGAAGTTTCAAACTCGCATATCTTATTGGGTGCATTTTTTATCACCACTATAACTATGGTGTATACTCACTATATATCTCATCATCTGCCATGTGTCCTTTCACCGATTCATAGTTAATTTTTTTCAAAATTTAAGGAGCATTTATTGTGAAAGTTAACCATGATTAGGTGAAAGGACACATGGCAGATGATGAGGTGTATGGTGAGCATACACCATAATTTATGGTAGTGAGCAAAAATGCTCTATTTCTTATTATAATTTTAACAAAATGACAAAAAAGGACAAATTTTAATCTTTTTTTTTTTTTTTTTTTTGACAAAAGAAATTCTCCTTTTGCAAGAATCAAACCTAAGACCTATCATTTACAGGTAAAAAGGAATATTACTAGACTGTAATATTAAGTGGCAAGGAAAAACATTAGTTAAAAATTAAAGAAAACTCACATCAGATTTCATAAGTGAACCAACCCTTGTATTTGCGACCACCTACCCATCGTTCCTTCCTCAGTCTCACACTTCCCAATCCTTTCAAAAACCTTAGCCATAGTTCAAACTCAATATGTTCCAATTTCACTATAAATTTTATGGTAGGATGAATGAAAATAAAATCTTTAAAGTGCAAACCAAATCTATTTTATGTTGTTACTACTTTCAATATTTTATTTTCATTCATACTTTTTGATATTGAAAGAAAAATCTTCCCCTTCAAAGATAAACATTAGTACCCGACCCTTTGCCTTTGGTCTTAGGGTTGGGAGCAATCCTTCTTGATCTTTCTCCTCTCTTGCCCTCTCTATTTACAGAAATGGTCATTCCTAGCTTTGTCAAGGATAATTTTTGTGGTTGTGGTAGCTCTCTTACTTTGTCAAGGAGAGTCTTCATTGTTGTGGTCGTGATGATGACTTTAGCATATGTCATTCAAATGATGTGATGACTTTTGTGGTTTGTGTGCTTGGCAAAGGACTATGAGCAGGATGCTTGATGTTTGTTGGAGATGACTTATAGCAAAGTTGAATTGATATCAGGTGGAATAACTTGCAATTTAGAAACTATATACGTGCTTGTCTAACTAGCTAGCAACACTAGTCAACTAAGATCAGATATGTTAGTTTACTCACAATGGAATAAGTACTAAAGTGTTCCTAGTTACCTAAGATCCAGTTCAGTGCACATTTTAACTCTGACAATCTTAGTAGCAAGAACTTATTAATTTGCAAATAATGATGAACATATATCCCAAGCAAAGAGAAGATAAGTAAAAGAAATAAATTGCGCATGGAATTTTTGGCTAGAAAAATTCACTTCTAGGTTAACAAACCAGGGACTCTCCACTGAGTCCAATCTATTAGTGAAATCAAGATTCTTACAAAGCAACCACACAAGCTCAATTCCTTGATTCTAATCTACGGAGCAACTTGTACCTATGTGCAACCTTGCCTTTCCCGAGATAGACTCATTTGGTCTTCACGAAGTGGCAGCTTCTCCTGAGCTCATCACCTTGTGGCACTAAGATCAAATCAACTTATGCAAATGACGTTATGATGAAGTTGGTACAAATCTGGATTCAATGTCTAGTTAGTTTCACCAGTCAAACACTTGAAAGATGAAACTGACATGAATCTAAAAAAAGGTTAGCTCAAAGATTTGAAACTAGAAAGCTTGACCAAAAAACCAAAATCACAAAGTAATGCTACCTTAATATGCAATGATCTTCATATTTAGTGCATAAATGTGATTTTGTGGCTAGGTTTTTTTAGTAAGAACAAAAAGGCAACTCAAGCTAAAACAACTCTTCAAAAATTAAATCTCCTATATTGTGCTTTTATAGTGGGCTTGAGGTTTAAGACAAGAATGGGGGAACCAAAGAGACATGTGTCATGTGGAAACACATTCTGAAAAGATCTAGGGTTGAAAAACACTCTCAGGGAGCAGCTGTCAGAAAGTCCATGTAGGTTGTCTTAAAGTGTGTGCCCAACTCGCGTGAAAACATCGGGGAGTTTTGACTAGACATAATGAACTGGAAACAATAGTATAAAATGCACATATATGAACAAACCTTTAACGAGAGAATTTAAGTTCTTGAAATGATATTTCCAGCTTTCAGCAGCATGATCTCAAAAGTAGCAATTTACCGATAAGTCTAACTAGAGCAGTGTGGTACAATTTACAACATTTGACAAGGGAAGCCAAACAATAAAACTAGACTTCATAAGACCTTCCTTGTCGGCGATTGCAAGATCATCAAAGGATGGTGCGTCCTTTCCTCGTGATGCCTCTAGTTCTTCGACTTGCAAGGTTTAGTCTTCATGATTGGGGTTCGTGTTTAGGACGAACCTTCCTGAGGAGTTGTCTTCTTTAACTTTTTATAAATTGGTACTTTTCGAATTGTGGTGTATTGGCATGTATAACCTTTTGATTTGTTATAAAGACCACATCTAAATGTCTTATTGATGTATGTTTTCACTATATTATAAATAAAATTTCTTTTGATAATAATAATAATTCTTATTTATTTATTTCCCTTTTTTCCATCACCTTCTTGTACCAGTCATTTCTTTTAAATTTCTAATATTTCAAGAAAAAAAAATATTGTAAAAGGGGCCCTTAATTACTAAAAACACTAACACATAGAGAATTTTGTTAAAAACTGTATTCTTTGGAAAACCAATGTATTTCGCATGTATTTTATCACCTGCACCCCATCCACAATGTGTAGGTAGGGGTGCAACTTGGGTTGGGCCAACCCGAATCCGCCCATGTCTAACCCAACTTTAAACCCAAACAAGCGGGTTTTTTTTTTTAGTTATAACTTGTCCGAACCCAACCTAATTTCAACTAGTTCATTGATTGGGTTTAGTTGGGTTGATCATTTGCCAACCCAACCCAACCCAACCCGATTAGGTTGAGCTGTGCAACATGCTTCTCAATGACCTTTGCACCTTTGTGGAGGATTCACTATTGACTTTTGATGGATTATAAAAGAAAAGTGCACGGAGTTGCAGAAAGCAATTGTTTTTCTGGCAGCCACACTTTGATTTTTGCTCGAAGGAGGCTTGTAATCTATGAGCGGTTAGGTACTGCCTTTGTTTTTCTGCAGGAGCTTCGAAGGACAAAACTTAAGTTGGGTACTAGCTTTGGACAATGAAGTGTTCCTCTTTTTTTTCTTTCTTTTGGTACTAGCTTTGGTATTTCTTGTATTGTAATTCAAACTTTGCATGAACCCAATTAAAACTTGAAAAAGTTAGGCAACTCGAACCCAACCCAAGTAAACCCGAACCCGACTAAATCCGAGCTTGAATGAACCCGATTAAAACCCAATCCCGAATTGTAAAAGTTGGGTTAGGATTGGGTTGACCTTCCAACTCGCCCGAGTTGCACCCCTAAGTGTAGGTTGCAAACAAATAAACAGAAATATATTTATATTAAAGAGGAGAAATAGATACATTCTCTTACTAAAAAAGAAAAATATCATTATATTATAGTATAATGACCTTAAATTATTGTTCTAAGACCATCTCCAACCCTTGGGTTAGAACCTAAAATTGTTAACCCAAAAACAGTTTTTCTCCTCCAACCTTTTTGGGTTAAATTTTTAGTCTGAGATTATTAAAGAATGAATTTAGGATAATTTTTTTCTTAAAGTAACTTTTTAGAAAGAAAAAAAATGTATACTATCCTAATTTAGATCACGATAAATATTGAAAAATTACCAAACAGACACCATGAAACTCATGGAACAATATGAAAGAATATGAAACACATAAAAGAATATTTTTTTAAAATTACTTTAGCTATTAGATTTGAATTTGGACAGTTAGATCTTTTTTTACCATTTGATTTGATTATAGTAGATCTTAGCTGTTGGATTCAATGAATTTATAAATATAAAACTAAAAAAATGCATAAATATGGTGGGTCAGCCCCACTGACTAGGGGGAATCATGGCATAAATTTGCCCTAGAAATGAGTTTTGGGTTAATACTCATATTTGTCCCAAGGGTTGGAGCAAGTTAGAGTAAATTTAGAATCTAAAATTTGAGATTTACTCAAAGGGTTGGAGTAAGTCTAATAACAATTGTGGTCTTCAATTATTCTTGTTATAGTATGTGATTTTAATATAAAACAAACCCTTTTTGGTTTTATTTTTTATTTTTTATCAAAAGGCCTTTTTGGTTTCGAATAAACAGAATGGGCAGTTTCAGTGCCGACTGTCGACTATATTTGTCATTGCTTACTCTAGTGTCTAACGTAAGTGCTTGTGTTTTGTATTAGGGACAAGTTGTTACTTTACTGTCTGACGTTTGTTCTTTTGTAACAAAAAATCACTGTTTTAAAAATTGGCTTAGGCGACACCTAAGCACTACACGGTGGCCAGCCACTGTGATTAACCCATAATCAAGAGGAAAATCTGCAAAGGGATTAAACAGATGTTGAGGCGGCCTAGGCTGGCAACTGGAAAGCCTAGGCAGGCGACTGGGTGGCCTAAGCAGTCGGGCATTTCAGATGTTTTTTGGAGAGCAGCTAAGTTATTCTTCATGGTTGCATTCTGGTTCTGGGTTCATCAAAAAGACAAGAGGAACACGAATAGAGAAATGAGTCTCTCTCTCTCTCTCTCTCTCTTCAATTCCTACCCACGTGATAGACATGACCAGTGACCACTCTACTTTTTTGTTTAATTTTTTTATTAAATTGCTTCCACTAAATTTTGACAGCTAACAGCCTAACATATTCAATTTTAGTGTGGTGGCGGCCCATCCCCCTTTTATGTGGCCTAGTATCCCTCACCCCTACAAGTCTATAAAACTATAACACAAACACATAAATTAACTCAAATTCGCCTAACCCAACCCGCCTAGGGCCCCTTCCTAGGATCCGCCTAGGCGCTAGACCCCAGCCTGCCGTCTGAATAGTGCCTAGCGTCTTTTAGAACTTCGCAAAAAATTATGCGTTTGTTGGAGTTCAAGTTACTTCGAGTGCTGTATTTGTTAGATCTTAATTTTTGAAGACTAAGTATCTAAAGTTCCGCAATCTTTTAGTGTCATTTGAAATTGATCTCAATATTTTTAAACATTTCAAACAAGTACCCAGCTTATTGAAAATGTCACACTCTTTAAGTCCCATTTCAAGGCCTATTCATATGTTAGCTCATGAACTAGTGTTAAAAAAAAACCAATTTTTCTTCCTCTTATCTTGATTTGGATTATTCTCTATTTCCTATGATCGCCGCGCGCCGGGGGGGGGTAGGGGGTGTGGGGATCCTCTCCGGATCCGTTCCACCAAGTACACTCATCCGAATTATTGAAATTTGATCTAATGACTACAAATAGAAAACTCCTGTAAAAGTTATAATAACTTTAGTCATTTGATCAAATTTTAATTACCCGGATGAATGAACTTGGTGGACTTGATGGAAGGGATCCGGAGAGATCCCTTTCCATGACTGGGTACCTATCTATTGGGCAAGAAAGGAAAAAAAAACCACTCAAAGCCGCTAGCGAAAGACAAAAAAAACATCACGGTCGACGCTGGCATGTTGATTTGAAGGTAGGCAGCAATTTCTCGTCTCTTCCCATTCTTTCCTTCCTTGTTTCTTCCGTCTTCAAACCATTGTAGTCGTTTTTTATTTTATCAAACTCATATCTTTGAGCGACAATTGTTGCTTTCTTGGTCTGACAAGAAGAATCTTCGTGATTATGGTTGCTTTCTTGGTCTTTGTAGCGTCAATAACTTACTTATCAAACTCATATTTTTGAGGAACAATTGTTGTCTAAAGTTAAGATAGTAGTTCTTGTTTTCTTGTTTTTTAATTTTTTAATTTTTAATTTTTTTAATATTTTTTTTTTAAAGTCAACAAATTTGACGTTTGTTAAGAGTGACTAATAAAAAAAACCTTAGAAAGATAAAAATAACGGTGTGTCACCTCCAATTTGCCATACCGCACCACCTGAGTTAATGGAATGTATATTTGGACACTTACAAGTGATTAACAACAGTTAACTGCTTATCATATATGTAAAGAAAAAGTGTGCAATTACTTGAAAATAAATATATAAAGTTACAGCAAGTGTTCTTTTATCATAGTGGTGAAAATGTGTTGAGCTTTTATATGACGGCGTGATTCGAACCTGCTAATCTAACATCTAATCTACTAAATTCTATTATTTGAAAATATATATAATTATAGTTATCTGACATGTAAGCAAATCTTAGAGGCCTATATGGGTTAGGTGATTTTTGCAAAAATCGTTACTAATCCAAAGATCGAAATCAATATTCTAGTATTATAACTCGTTTCAAAATTAAGTACTCTTGTCGGATCGAAACGGGTCTGTTTATAAAGGATGAGCTTCGGGGTTATAACCCGTCCACCCGCACAATGAAGGGTTAGCGCACGGTTTGAAAAACCAGAAACCCGTTAGAACCAACCCACTGGCACAATGGTCTTTAATTTTAACTTAATTGGAACAATAATTTTTTAACTAAAAATTCATTACTATTGGTTCTTCAACTCATCAAAACGTGCAGCTATGGTCTCTCAATTAAAAATTCATTAACATTGGTGCCTCAACTTTAATCCAACTGGAGAAATTGTCTCTCAACTTTAACTCAATTGTAACAATGATCATTCTAACATAACTCATTTTGACAAAATTATGACGAAGTTGACGAAAATGACCATATATACACGTTTTGATGAATTGATGGACTTCAATTGTAGCAAGGGTCCTTCCAACATAACTTATTTTGACAAAATTCTAACGAAGTTGACGAAAATGATCATAGCTACACATTTTGATGAGTTAAAGGACCATTATTCCAATTTGAATAAAGTTGAGAGACCATTTTGCAATTTACTTTGTAATATATATATATATATTTATTTATTTCATAATCATGTTGCACGTGGTGGTTAACTCTAATGGGCATATCTATTTCAAAACCCAATTCAATTCATAATAGGCTAGGCCCACCATATTGTCCCGCCTTAGGAATCCACTTTCTGAGTTTGTGGGCCAACGGTTTGGTGCCGAAACCAATAATAGACTTACACTAGACCAATCACTAGGTGCCATATTTGTTTGATTTGGTGATTTTTGCTTTTATTGTTTTTTGGGAAAAGATATGTGTTTATATGTTCAGGTTCATATCATTATGGTTGCAAGCCTATAAAAGGCGCTTGTATAAACTTCATATTTTCAAAGACCAACTGAGGGGTTCATGCTAAGGCACCCCTACCAAAGTATAAGAGTTTCTTTCCAACCAGAAGGTCAATCATAGCACGACACATATCAACATCAGAATAAAGTTCATAGAGTCCCACATCGACCGTGGACAAAAGATGGAGACTTTCCTCAACTATAAAAGAAGACCATTCTCCTATAATTAAGCCGTAATGTCATTATTGTACTTAAACTAGTCATTAGAACCCACTAATGATGATTATGCTTAAACTTTATGCATTTGTGTAACCCTTCACTATTAATGAGAACTCCTTTACTCCATGGACGTAGCCAAACTTATGGTGAACCACGTAGATCTTGTGTTTGCTTCCCTATCTCTATCCATTTACACATTATCCTCACTAGGTGACCGGAGCAACTGAGCGAAGGTCACAAACCTGACACTTTACGTTGTTCCAAAGTCTCTTTGATTTTGTGTATTAACAAACACGATATTATTTTCTAGAGAAATGCTAAGATTACTCTCTCAAAAGTGGAACTCTTTCTATAAAAAAATAAAAATAAAAAAAAATAAAAAAAAAAGACTCTCTATAAACTGTCTAACATCATGTTTTTTGGTGCTCAAATTTATAGGAAAATGATTCCAACTCGGATAAATTGTTGGGTCTTGTAAAACTGACAAAGCAAAACGGTAGCACGAGCCCTGGTTCTGATGATAGTCAACCCAATAATAAGGAAAACCCAATCAGCTAATTCTAAAGCAATTCTAAAGCATAAAACAACAGCCCATTGATCCATTTAAGCTGGACTTTCAGTTTGGACTTGGAGTGTAAAAACTGTCTAAATAGAGAACCAGGGTCGTTGCAATGCGCGATTGCATGAAAATCACTATTATTATAGTCTATTAGAAGCGTGAAGTCTCAGATCCGTAATCATAGATGATGATTTTGGTATTAAATTGTTATGATTATTTCACTACTCTCGGTCCAAACCACCAATCTCTTATTGTTACTATTATTTATATTATCGTATAAGAAACACGGATTTGGATTTTATTCGGATTAAAATTGTAAGGTTTTTATGAATCCTTACATCTTAGTTATTCATTGTACATTGAACGGTCAGAAATAATTTAATTTTTTTATTTAAAATTAAATACAAATAGTACTTGACGAAAACTAACCGCACGATATATAATAAACGGTTAGAATATAAGAATTCTTAAATCCCCGCAAAAAGGATCACGAGAGGATCCTCATCCCAACCAATAAAAAAAAATAAAAAAAACAAAAAAAAACATCATGATTAAATCATTGAAGTGTGATTATACAAGGATGTCCTTTTCTCTTTTCCTTTTCTTCCTAGGGATACGTCAAATAGGATATTTCCTGAATCGGTGTTTTTATTTCTTGGTTCATTGCATCTTAAAGTTAATTATCAAAATCAATTTGGATTTGCTAACATGGGTTGGTTGAGTTGATAAAAATTGTTCTCTTTCACAAGATCAAAATCTAGATTCTAGTATCGCTCCAGGCATTCCTCTTGGTAGACCATTTGTAAAAACAAAAAAAGAGGCTTGTGACAATGCCCTGATCCAAGATGGAGTAACCTCCCTCCCGGTAAACTTTTTTCAACCAAAAAAAAGTTTCAGTTTGGATTCTAAATTTGAGTTTGTAGCATTTGAATGAGCTCATAGAATTTGGCGAGTCTCCAGTCTTACAACAATTTCTTTTCCTTTTTCTTGTAAGTGTTTATAGTTTTAAGTTTATGTGATTCATGTAGTTTGAAGACGATTATAATTGTATAAAAATTTCTACTACATTTTTTTGTTATCAATGCATTATTGATGATTATGCGCACACCTAATCACAGAGGAAATACCCAAACACACTAGACACTAAAATTATAGTAATTCGATCAATCATGCACAACTCAACTTTGATGATCCCTTCAAAAAAAATTCACTAATACATATTAAAAACAAATTTAATTACAAGAATAACCAACTTACCCCATCAAACCCTAGGTCTTAATCTCTCACATACGCTTTTTGACTCAAGCCCTTTGATGCCTCTTAGGAATATTCGAACTTGTGTGGGAACCCGATAAACTCGAATAAGCTTTCACAAACGCAAGTACAATTTACAAATCTATCTCCCACAACCCCAAAGTCACAGAAGAAGAACGTTAGGATGATCAATTTTTTAAACTAAATTTTATAAACCATATGATATGATCGTTGATAATTGAATTATTATTTCAATGTTGATTAGGAATAGGCAAAATACCTATGGGTTTAGGTAACTGCGGTTACCCGCCCATTTAAAGTTCACGGATTCATTTATGGATAACCGTTTAGACGAAAAAACGGTTATTGGTATAACCGTTTATCCGTGAAATTTAAATGGGTGGTTATGAGTATTACCCGCGGTTATAACAGGTATCCATTGGTTATAGGTATTACTTGCGGTTATAACGGGTATCCATTTACCCATTTAATTTAATATATGTAAATTTAAAAAAAAAAAATTAAAAACCTAAGAGCCTGTTTGGTATTCTATTTGAATCTAATTTTTTAAACTCAAAAACAATTTTTAAGTTTTATGCCTTAAAACCTTGTTTGGTATGACTGTTTTTAAAAACTGAATTCAAGACTAACTAAAAACTATAATATATTCTTTAAAAACACAAAAAATGAGTTTTTAAACTTAAACTCACTCATTGTTTCTCTCCCTCCTCCCTTCTCACTCCAAAGCTATCTCTCTCTTTTCTTCTTTCTCTCTACCCTTCTCCCTTTTTTTTTGCCTTTTTCGTCTCTCCTCCAATCCGCACTCATTATTTTCTCGGTTTTTTTTTATCACTCCACTTCCTTTTCCTCCCTATCTCCTCCGATCCTCTCACTTCTTTCTTTTTTCTCCAATCATCTTTTACTTTCTTTCGTCCTCTCTCCTCTTTCTCTCTCAACCCTCTATTTTTAGATCTCTTTGTCCAAAAATAAGTTGTACAATTTAAAATTTTTAAATCGCATACCAAATAAGTTTTTGAGTTTTAAAGAAAATTGTTTTCAAGAAAAATTCTTAAACGTGTCGATAAGACTTTGTAATTGAACGTGCTAAAGCATTACTGTTCGAAAATGTTTAGTTTCGGAATATTTTGGAGCTTTGAATCATCTAGTATTCATATAATGACTACTTTTTATTTTTAGAAGCTTTACTTTGTAATCATATAGATCGTAGTTAAAGACTTGCTTGGGTGTAGCAGAAAAATATCGTTCGTAAACTATTATTTCAATTATTGGAATTGTACAAGGACTTAAATGATTAAAATAGGGAAATGATGCTAAAATATACCTATAATGGTGTTTAATTGTCAGAAAACGAAAAATTATGACAAATTTTTCTTTTGTCGTTTTCAAGTTGTTAAAAAAAAAAAAAACATGTAAACAGGTGAAAAAGGGGTAAATGGGTAAAAAAAGGATAAACGGATAAATGGTTATGGTTAAATGGGTAAACGGTTATGGTTAAATGGGTACACGGTTATGGGTATGGGTATAACCGTTTATACAATTACCCAACGGGTAAACAGTTATGCGGGTATGAACATTAACGGTTATGGGTAAATAACCGCGGTTACCCGCCCGCCATAACCGTTGCCCATCCCTAGTGTTGATTGACGTGTGTATTTTCTATTGGTAACATATCACATGGTTTATAAATTGGCTTAAATGTCAAAATGATCCCTATGTTTACTGTATCAATCAATTTGGTCCTCATGTTTACTCTTGTTAGCCAATTCTAGACAATCCATTAAACGACTGTTAAAATTGACATATGCCTTGCAAGTGAGAGAACAAAAATGTAAGTTCATTGTAAACCCATTAAACCAGCGCAAAGATCAGATGATCAACTATGACTATCTGACATGCAAGGCACGCATCAATTTGAACAGTCCTTTAACGGATTGTTCAGGATTGACTAACAAAGGTTAACACAACGACCAATTTTTCAAATTGAAAATACGGGGACAAAATTGATCGATAGGTAAAACACACCAATAAGATAAAAAATTAGTCTACCTAGCATTACTCATTAAAAAAATGTGATGTTAGAGAAACAATCTTTTTAGATCATATTTTGTAAATCATGTAATATAACAAATAATGGTTTAATAATCATTAAAAATAATCTCACTATTAACGATCATATTATGTAATTTATAAAATATGATCTAAAAAGATCGTATTTATCATTTTTCCAAAGAAACCTGTTTGGTCGCCATAAATATGCTCCTTAAGCTTTAATTTCACCTTTGCCTTGAAAAGTTGAAAACCATATTAAACTTCAAACCCAACTCGAACACAACCATTACACAAAGGAGTGGTCGAAGATATTTCCATCATTAAAAAAGAATGAGAAACAAATAAAAAAAAAGGTATATATATTTTTTCAGCCTAAAAAGGTGAAATGTCCAGGTAACCACAGTTCTTATTTTATCGTAACCCTTGTTTTGAACGCAAAGGGATACGTTTCGCACGCAGAAAAGCAAAACAAAAGTGCTTCTCTGATTGATTATGCTGGGAACCATATAATAGTACGTTTACCAGTCAAAGAAAGCCAAAGGATAACGTTTGGTCATAGTCTTTTCATATATAGTTATATACATACATATGAGATAAGATTTAGCGTCATATGCTTTTGTGGCGGTTATTCTGTTGTATTTTAATAATTTAATTGTCTATCTATAAAGATAATGTCTATCCATAAAATCTTACTTTAAAGATCATATCCACAAAAAATCATGCAAATCCGAAACTATATGATCATTGGATTAAATTTAGTATTTCTTTGTAAAACCTCATTCATCAATTTTCTTCGTCACAAATAAATGTTTTAATGATTTTGGATTTGTCTAATTATTTTTCAAAAATAATCTATAAATGATGTATTAAAATATAAATAGTTCGAATCGTTGAAATACATTACACAATGAACTCTACAAAATAAATGTCTAAATTTGTCAAAAGCGCATATTTCCAAATTCTTATACTTATATATTTAATACATATATATATATATATATATATATATATATATGTGTGCGCGCGCGCTTTTCCGGTCCCAACAACCAAAGCCCTTTTCTTTTGTCACCTCCAAGAAAAAAAAACAAAAATATAAAGTGAAAGTGAAACCCTTTTGAAGTTTGATGCACTTTTGAGTTTTGACGAAAATGATGTTACAATCTTTTTATTTTGCTACCCTCCATGATTGAGGATGATTAATGTCACATCCCGGCCCGGGGCGGATCACTTCCCGGGCCCGCTCCACCACCGTAGCACGATATTGTCCGCTTTGGGCTTACCATTCCCTCACGGTTTTGTTTTTGGGAACTCACGAGCAACTTCCCAGTGGGTCACCCATCATGGGAGTGCTCTAGCCCCCTTCTCACTTAACTTCGGAGTTCCTACGGAACCCGAAGTCAATGAGCTCCCAAAAGGCCTCGTGCTAGGTAGGGATTAGTATATACATTTAAGAATCACTCCCCTGGGCGATGTGGGATGTCACAATCCACCCCCCTTAGGGGCCCGACGTCCTCGTCGGCACATTTCCAGCCAGGGATTGGCTCTGATACCAAATTGTCACATCCCGGCCCGGGGCGGATCACTTCCCGGGCCCACTCCACCACCGTAGCACGATATTGTCCGCTTTGGGCTTACCATTCCCTCACGGTTTTGTTTTTGGGAACTCACGAGCAACTTCCCAGTGGGTCACCCATCATGGGAGTGCTCTAGTCCCCTTCTCGCTTAACTTCGGAGTTCCTACGGGACCCGAAGCCAGTGAGCTCCCAAAAGGCCTCGTGCTAGGCAGGGATTAGTATATACATTTAAGAATCACTCCCCTGAGCGATGTGGGATGTCACAATTAAACATTAGTCATATACAAAAAACTCTACTTCCAAACTCCAAAAGAATATTCATAATTTCGCTTTCAAATTGATTATGCAAGTTTATTGGAGAGAAATTGTGGTTGGCTTGGCTTGCTAAGAAGCCCATCAACAGTGTACAGATGGGCCCTAAGTGAGATATTCATGGGCCCTTGGATTTTGAACGTTTTGTGGGGTCCAATCAAACACCTAAAAGACAAGATTTTTTTATTTTTTATTTTTATATACAAAATGATTTTCACCGTATCTTTTTTCTCATGTACACTTTTATTATTATGACATTTGATTTGCATTGAATAAAGAATAAATCACATAAAATTACCTCAATTATTGGGTCAGTCACAGTTTCATACCCCTTCTTTAAAAAATTTCAATGTCATACCTTATCTTCGAATTTGTTGCAATGTCATACCTTTCGTCAGTTGTCTATTAATTCCTCTGTTAAATGCTGACGTGGCTTAAGGTGGGGCCCACTTTCTATTAAAAAAATTAATAAAATATTAAAAAATAATCATTTAACCTTAAAAAACAAAAACAAAAAAAAACCCATCTTCCCCTTCCCTGCAACCCAAATCCAAAACCACCCTAAACCCAGAACCCACCCACGCTAACATCTCCCCCCAGACCCACCTCCTCATTCTCTGCCCCTGCCACATCATTTTGTAGGTTATGAATCCTCAAACCCTCATTGATTGCTTCCTCTAGCTCACGCTCAGCTCTGTCGCTCTCCTTCAAACTCTCGGATTCGACGTTGTCGTTTCGCTTCTTGAAGAACTCTTCCTGCGACGCCCTTAGATTTTCATACGCAACGCAGAGGCACATCTTTGAATTTCCCTTTTCTTTGCACTTGCAGGCGACATTCAGGTTCTCCTTCTTCGATTTCTTCTTCCCGACGACGAACTTTCTCTCCCAGATCTTGTTTTGGGGCGAACGAACAATCGGGTTTGCATTCTTGGACGCCGATGTAATACCCTAGAAAATTTAAAATATATGAAAATGTAGAAAATTTATCGATAAGTGGAAAATACCTCTCGTTGATTAAACGTAATTTTACTAGGACATATTTTATCCTTATATATTTTATTATATTTCTTGACATATATGCATAAAGTTTGATCCTACGAGCGCGTAGGCGAAAACAGTTCATGAAATGGAGCTATAACGGATGAGTTGTTAACGTTTAAAATCAAGTACATTTTGGTAATTTAACCTTCACTCTAGAAGGCTCTAGATTTTATGGATCAATCTGATGGAGCCACGTGGACATTTTGGATGGTTATGATGAAGAGTGGAGGAGAGAAAGAAAAAGGGGGGAGGGCCAATCGGGGTAGAGAACAAGGAGGGAAATAAGAGAAGAAAAGAAAAGAAAAAAAAGTTCGTTTTGGTATCGAATTGAAACCACCAAATTCTAGGGAGAAGGCGGTTCGTGGTCAATTTCAGGTATTTTCCGGCCGAATTGGACTTCGGTCTAGGTATGAAAGTTGTTCATCTCGTTGAAATCTACAACCCTGTAAAATTTGGTAATTTTTAGAGTTTGTCGGAATTCGGGGTTTCCGTTTGCCGGAAACCGCCATGCACAGCAGCGCGTGGCCTTGAGCTGATGCTGCCTTTTTGAGCTAATTTTGATACTTTGAATCTATATTTGATATGCAATTGGTGTGATGCACTTGTTGAACATAGCTAGTGATTTTTAGTCACTTAAATGATTTTCGAAAATGAGTTAGAAATTGGAATTGTGAACTGCGAATGGCTTAATCCCTTTGTAAGGTACTTAGGCAGTCTAACGAGACGGTTAGATACAACCATAAAATAATCCAATTTTTTTTATTGTGCTGGATTTCTTTTAAGGAAAGAAATTATTATGGTTAATAGCGTGGAAATTGGTCATGAATTTATTTTGGCCTATTACTGGATTTTAGCTTCCAAATAAGAATTTTTGGGTCGTTATAGCCGATTTCGACACAAGTGAAGCGGTGGGTTTCGGTTCAGGGGAAACATTGGGGTTCGAATTCTCAAAGTATCTCGAGTTATCGTGCTTTTTGGATCGAGACCCATGTTGGTTTTTCACAGGAGTCACCGCTCCTGCGTTCTTGTCGATCAAATCCATCAAAATGTGACCGAAAATGAGAGATTAGGAGGTCGATGGTGGCTGACGGTGAGTGCTTGCAGAGGAGGGTGCAATTACGGTTTGAGGATTTGGGTTTGGGGGTTGGATAGGAGAAGGAGGACAATGATGTGGCAGCGGCAGGGAATGAAGATGTGGATATGGGGGGAGATGTTGGCGTGGGTGGGATCTAGGTTTGGGGTGGTTTTGGATTTGGGTTGTAGGGAAGGGGAAGGGGTCGGGGAAGATGGGTTTTTTTTTTTAGGGTAAATTTTTTTTTTTTAATATTTTATTAATTTTTTAATAGAAAGTGGGGCCCCGCCTCAAGCCACATCAGCATTTAACAGAGGAATTGACAGACAACTGATGGAAGGTATGACATTGCAACAAATTCGAAGATAAGGTATGACATTGAAATTTTTTAAAGAAGGGGTATGAAACTGTGATTGACCCAATAGTTGAGGTAGTTTTATGTAATTTACCCTTGAATAAGACAAGGGTTGTTTTATTAACACCTTATATTTTGTTGACTACACCCCACATTTACTTTTTAAATTAAAATTTTTCTTAACACACTCTACGTATTTTCCAATACTACCCTCACACCTCACACCTCACATCTCATACATCCCACACCTCACATCTCACACGCCCCACAATCATCAACTAATTAACCACACATCAAACTCTTCATCTCTTTCAAACAAAAGAAAAAATCATATTTTAAAGACAAGAAAGATGAATTAAATTATTGTATAAAATCTCCATCTTGCCGTTTGATTTATAAACATCCGTCAAATTTTCTTGAACAATCACGTTGGATTCTAAGAAGCCTGATGGACAAATGGTAGGAACTATTCTTATAAGGTCATGTCAGTTCCAATTAGAGCAGGGCTTTGCAAAAAGTCAAATTTTTATTCCATTATTCAAATAATTTCTCGAATGTGAAAACCAACGAATGAACGAGGAGCAAAACTCGATTTTTTTTTCCGTTGATCAAAAGATATATTTTCATCAACTTGTTTGTGTATTTAGGGTTTTGTTCTACAATGGAGAGTAAGAGTAACTATGAGGGCTCGAATAGTCATTTCATATTAGAGTTACAAGTTGTTTAGTATTACATTTTTAAGTGGGGTGTATTCAACAACATGTGGGGTGTCAATAAAAAAACCCTAAAACAAAAGACAACTAAGAGACTGATAATCAATTAATCATATGAGTGAAGTAGAAGGAAAACAAATGGCGTAAACAAATCATTCTTTATTTTAATCAAGAATGCTAGCAAAATTTTTATTTGGACATTCTCGTTCTTGTTGTGAACTTTCCTAGTTTAAGTGTAATTGTGTAAAACCTAGATTAGATTTGATTCTATTTATTCTTTTCTATATGGACTTGTATTCCTCGGGGATAAATGATTTCTTCTTTCCTTTTATTACTATAAATAAAGGCACTACTACATAGGGGGATAACATATCCTCAATACACAATTCCCCTATAATAAAGGCACTATTACATAGGGGGGATAACATATCCTCAATACACAATTCCCCTATGATTCTACAAACACATCTCTCCTCTCTCTCTCTACCCTTGCTGCTAGCCCTTTTCTCATTGTCAGATAAAATAGGCTACAACACATTATCAGCACGCTCTTACCACTGTGCTTAGGAATCTGACGTTGAAGATTTTTCTGCATCACACTAGTTCATCCATATCATCACGCAATAAGGTTCTTTTAAAACAACGATTTGTATCTCTATATTTTGCAGCCCTGATAGCATGAACATTCACCATAATGCATGACCCAATTTTACGTTTTTCGAATTTTAGATTCTACATAAATTGTGTATACATTATATTCATAATTATTGAATTATGTGAATTTGATATTTGTCATGAATTGCGTCAAATATATGTACATGCATTATATTATTAAATTGAATTGAATTGAAAAAAAAAAAAAAAAAACATTGAAATCGCCATCTGGGTTCTTCGAACCCGTGACCCTGAGCAAAGCATGGAACATTAAGCTTCTTTGGAACCTAACGCCTATGGCGTCCAAACCCAAAAAACCCACATCACCTGAAGCGAGATCACGGCCTTGCCGTGTAATTTTCTGCCTAAATCCGACATGGTGTCATGATTTTTGATCTAATATCATTGAAATTCCTGAAAATTTTCATCGAATTTTGGTGAAATACTAGTTTGAATTTCTTAGGTTTCCTTTTTCCCCCAATGTCGAGGTTCTCCCTCCATCCCTAAGAAATTGCTCGCCGTCAAACCCATGACCTTGCAACAAAGGAACTACCTCAAGTGGGTCCAATATGTGAAGCTCCACCTCACTGCTAAGAATTTGCGTCCCACCATTGAAGATGAGACAGACAACCTTGTAGACGAAGCTGAGAAGGCCACCGCTATGATCTTCATTCGAAGATATATGCACGACACCTTGCATATTGAATATCATTCTCGTCGTAAGAAGTTTAAATCAGACTTTGTGCAAGTGGACGATCCGGAGAGTACAAAGATGGAGGTTTCTGACTTTCAGGAGGCCATCACACCTATGGAAGATTAGAATCTTAGACATAGACATATTTTTTTAGTTGAAATAAGACCATGGGGCCGAATTCCACAGTAGTGGCCGAAACCCCCTTTTGTTTTTGGTTAAATTCTGAACAATTTTCCTTTATGTTTGGATTATTTGTTGGTGATTGGTTTTTTGGATATTAAGTTTTTTTTTTTAATTTCCGTCCTTGAATATTTAAAATTATTTTGAATGGATATTTATTTTTAGAACTTTTATGCATGTAACCGATTCAAATTAATTTTTCATTCTAGGTATGACTAGTGGATAAGTTAGTTGTTTGGCAGATAGTGCAACCACGCATACCGTTTTGCATGAACGCATCTATTTCACTAACTTCGTACCTAAGAATGCACCTCTGACAACCTTTTCAGGCTTATCCAACATGATTGAAGGATACGGTAAGGCACGTATAATGTTGTCTAATGGTACAATCTTGACCATTGATGAGGCTCTTTATTCTCCACGTTCCGGAAGAACATTGTTGAGCTTTAAGTACATTAGAGATAACAATTACCACGCTGAAACCCACGTAGAAAACGGAGTTGAATTTCTCTGCATAACTTCCTATGAATATGGCCAGAAGCGTATTCTAGAGAAGATGGAGCGCATCGCGAATTGGTCTGTATACTACGACCATACGCCCCATAGAAAACCACTATGTGGTCGGCCTTACCTCTGGGACCGCACACGAAATTACACTTTGGCATGACACTTGGGACATCCTGGACAAATAGCAATGTGTTGTATCCTTAAATCATCACACGGACATCCACTAATTCGAAGTTTAGGTTCAATTCAGAGAATCGCATGTCCAACATGTTCTATGGGAAAGCTTATTACTCAGTCTTCTTATGACAAGATTCGTTCGAATCCTTCCATTTTTCTACAACGGATTCAATGGGACATTTGTGGACCAATTCACCCTCCATGTGGACCATTTAGATATTTTATGGTTTTGGTTTACGCTTCCACACGTTGGTCACATGTGTGCTTGTTATCCACAAGGAACGCTGCATTCTCCAAATTGTTGGCTGAGATTATCAAGCTCAGGGCTTACCACCCTGATTATCTAATCAAATCTATTTAATTGGATAATGCTGGAGAATTCGCATCTAAAGCTTTTGATGACTATTACATGTCGGTTGTGGTTGAAGTTGAACATCCAGTACCCCATGTTCACACCTAGAACGGTCTGGCAGAGACATTCATTAAACGCTTACAAATGATTGCTCAATCGTTGGTCATACGTACCAAGCTCCCGATCGCTGCATGGGGTCATGCAATATTGCATGCAGCCATGTTGGTTCGCCTGAGGCTTGTTGCTACCCAATCATATAACGCCCTTTAGTTGGTTATCGGATACGAACCTGACATATTGCTTCTGCGCATTTTTGGCTGTGCAGTCTATGTGTCTATTTCGCCGCCCTTACATACAAAAATGGGGCCTCAACGAAGGATTAGAATGTATGTCGGATATGATTCTCCTTTGATTATTCGTTACTTAGAACCTTTGACAGGTGATCTGTTTACCGCTCATTTCGTGGATTGTCACTTCTATGAGACAATCTTCCTGTCGTTAGAGGAGATAAGAATGTCAACATTCCTGAAGAACGACTCAAATTATTGTGGACGACGCCCACTATGTCTCATTTAGATCCCCGCACTACTCAATCTGAAATTGAAGTGTATCGTATACTAAATCTTCAGAGCATAGCTCAGAGCATGCCAAATGCTTTAACTGATCTAGCACACGTGATAAGATCACATATTCTAGTTGTGAATGTGCCTGCAAATATGGATGTACCAAATGTACGACGGACTTCCCTCCTGGAGGCCCAGGACGCCAATCTTGGTCATCTACATACATTAGTGGCTAGCCAATCACAAAGCCCCAGGATTAACTATGATGATACTTATTCACCCATTATGGACGTGATTATTTATCGCTACCTTATCAGTTTGGTAGTTTCCAAAAAACTGAGTATGCAGTTGATGGATGTAGTAACTGCGTGTCTCTATAGGGATCTTGATAAGAAAATCTATATGAAAGTTCCCGAAGAACTTACATTGACTGGATAAAATATTTCTAAAACCCGGAACACGCTCTCAATTCGGCTGAGGCGTTCACTTTACGGTTTGAAGTAATCCGGAAGAATGTGGTATAACTGTTTTAGTGAGTATTTAACTAGTCAGGGATATGTGAACAACGAACTATGCCTCTGTGTGTTCATTAAGAAGTCACATTTCGGTTTTGCTATAGTTGTATGTCGATGACATGAATCTTATCAGAACTCCTGAATAGCTCACGAGAACTGTTGCGCACCTGACGTCAAAATTTGAGATGAAAGATCTTGGTAAGATTCAATACTATCTCAGTCTCGAAATAGAGCACCATTCGGATGGAATCCTAGTACATTAAACAAACTACAGCCAGAATGTGTTGCGCCACTTTAATGAGGATAAAGCGAAGCCTTTGAGTACTCCTATGGTTGTTTAATTGCTAGATGCAAAACTAGATCCATTCCACCGAATGATGATGATGAAGAGATTTTGGAGCCTGAAGTTCCTATCTAAGTGCAATGGGAGTTTTGTTGTACTTAGCTCAATACACTAAACCCGACATCTTCTTTGCTGTTAATCTTTTGGCAAGATACAGTAATGTACTAACACACAGACACTGGACTGGCGTGAAAGACATCTTCCATTACCTTAAAGGTACTACGAATTTGGGCTTGTTTTATCTCTACGGATCCTCGAATGATGCTTCACCATTTGCTTCTCAAGTCGATTCTCGCCTTGTTGGTTATGCCGATGCAGGATACTTATCTGTTCCACATAAAGCACGTTCTCAAATGGGTTATGTCTTTGCAGTTAGAGGCACATCGATCTCTTGGAGGTCAACTAAACAGACTTTAGTTGCCACTTTGTTTAACCATACTAAAATTCTTGCCTTACATAAAGCAACTCAGAAATGCTTTTGGTTGAGAGCAGTAGTGGGCCATATTTGAAGCTCCTGCGATCTCTACCCTGTCATAGATATCCTTACGACGATCTTTGAAAACAATGCAGCATGCATCGAACAACTCAAGTAGGGTTACATCAAATGAGACAACACCAAGCACATTACGCCGAAGTTCTTTTTTTTCACATCAACAACCAGAGCATCAGAATATTGAAGTCACACAAATTCATTCACAATACAATTTGGCCGACCTCTTCACCAAATCATTACCAAGGGCGATGTTTCAGAAGCTTGTTCAAGGAATTGGTATGCGTAAACTTTCTGAGTTGTAACATTGCTATTTTTCTTTGGAATTGTGTCAAACTCAGGGGTATCTAGAAGAATGCTTGCTTGATCTTAATGTACTCTTTTTGCCTACAATTAAGAGCATTTTTCCCACTGGGTTTTTGCTACCTAACTAGGTTTTAATGAGGCACCCACCTTGTGCTGGTCATATCCCTGATAACATCCCATAGACGTATCTTTTGACTTTGCATTTCTCACGCATTTTTCCTTAGACTATGGATTTTGTCCTTACTCGGGTTTTTGCCATAGCCTTAGGGGTTTTTAGTGAGACTTACTACTTTATGCAAGTTCCTACCTTATTGAGAATAAGCGTTGTTCCTTAGGGGTACCGTTTAGTATGTAGGATGGGACAGAACGCAGTGGAACGAAGCGTTTCGCCCCACGTTTGGTGTGCCAAAAACAGTGGAATGCGCTGTCCCGTGTAACAGAATTTGGTTACTTTTTCGTTCCACCTTACCCCCTGAAACAACTCTTTCCACGCCCGTGGAACACAAAATTTTAATTTTTTTGGACAACAATACCCCTCATATTTTTCATTAATTCCACTGTTTACCCTCCCTCTCACTTTCATAGCCTCCCTCTTTTCTACCCTCCCTCTCTCATGTAGCCTCCTCCTCCTCTACCATAAACCCAGCTGCATCTTCCTCGACCTTAACACTCCCTCCGCCGCCCACTGGGCTTCCCACTCCAGCTGCCTCGTCACTACAATTTTTGCCTTCCAAACCCTGCTTCTCCTCTCACCCAAACCCTGCTTCATCTTTCTCACTCTCAGATGGGTACTCTCAAGTTTAGTTCGAGCAACGAGTTTCCTGTGAGTCGATTGTTGCCAGTGGCCAACAATGGCAATTTACTCGACAACAACTTTGGCATTGAACCCATATTTATCAACTCTGAATTGCAGTTGGGTTCTTAGTATATATGTTTTTTTTGTTTTTTTTTATTCTTTTTTTTTTTTTTTGGGGAATGAGTAAAAAATCTTGCAACCCAGAAAACAAAATCTCAATCTGTAGGACAAAAAGATCTTTGCTTATTTGCTGTTGGGTTTGAAAACCTTAGTGAGATGGAGAATTTGGGAAACTTTTGTTTTGATGGGGGTTTGCTAGAGCAACAAAATCAAGATAGAAATATTTAAGTTTTAAGTTTTAATGGGGAAGGTGACGGGGTAAGGAAGAAGAAGATGAACAATTCATCTTCTTCTTTTTCTTTTTTATTTTTTAAGTTTTAATTATATAAAAATAAAATTATTTTTTATTATTAAATATTTTAAATCTACATGGAAATATTTAATTAGATTTGTGGGAAACTATCCCATTCTGTTCCACGCATAAACATTGTACCAAACAACAGACGGAACATGGGTAAGTTAGTCATTCAATCATTTAGTTCTGTGCCGTCATGCGCTTACCAAACGTAGAACGGAACAATCGTCCAGTTCCATCTTGCGCGTACCAAACATAAGGTTCCATTCCGTTCAGTCCCGTTTCGTTCTGCCCCATCCTGTTTCATCCCGTCCCGTCCTATCTACGTACCAAACGGTACCTAGAATCAGTGCTGACGAGTCGACTTCCTCAACTTTTGCATGATGCTGAATCTACCTTGAGTATTTACACACTCAAGGGGGAGTGTTGTGAACTTTCCTAGTTTAAGTGTGATTGTGTAAATTTTAGATTAGATTTGATTCAAGTTATTCTTTCCTAAATGGACTTGTATTCTTTGGGGATGAAGGATTTCTTCTCTCATTTTATTACTATAAATAAAGGTACTACGTAGGGGAGATAACATATCCTCAATACACAATTCCCTTACGATTCTACAAACACATTTCTCCTCTCTCTCTACCCTTGCCGCCGGCCCCCTTCTCCATATCAAATAAAATAGGCTACAATAGTTCTACATTTTTAGTTCTTATTTTCATGTTGTACAATAACCTTAATCGTTTAGTTTTTACGTTACCTTTAAATATCAATTTTCACTTTTGAAAAAAATAAATTAAATCTAACATTGTTTAGTCATCTAACGACCTTCAAAAACAATAAACGAACTTCGTTGTTCAGTTAAAGACTGAACTTTTGGTAAGGTTATTAAATGGTTTAACAATTTTTAATTTGGTGAATTTTTTTTTATAATTTTTTTGCAATGTTGGTCTTTAAATATTGCAGTGGAACATAAATAATTTCGATAATCATGTAATATTGCAAGATAAGATCGAGAGCTAAAAAAGTAGAACCGGAAGGTTTGACTCGCTAGCATGTTCCTATTTCAACTAAGAGCTTTTAATTAACTTGTCGGGTTTTCTGGTGACGAAACTGCCCTTATTGCTTTTTTTGAACGGAAAAGAAAAGAACAGGAGTGTAAGTAGGGTTTTGGGTGGGGTGATGATTAAAGGGAGATGTGAAAGTACTTTGTGATTTTTTGAGTTTCTGACAGATTTGCTTTTGGGTGGATGATGAAAGTTTACGGTGCCTTTTGATGCCGACATTACATATGTGTGTTTGTTCAAAGCTGGAAAAGGTGAACAGAAGAGAGTGCCATTGCCATTGTTATTGCCGTAGAAATGAACAACGACAAAAATTCTCGCGGCTTAATGCTTAGCATGATTTCGATAACGAAACTACACCTACAGCAGGTAATTCAAGTAAAACAATGAACAACGAAAAAATTTGAGTCGTTGGGCTATGATTTGTTGATCCAAAAAGGATTCAAGTCGACTTAATAACATCTTATTTGTCTTCAGATTAAACTTCTACAACGAAGAATTTGAAATTCAAGTAATTAAAAGTTTTTTTTGCTCTCTATCCCCTCTTTTCCTTTTGATATGAATTTTCATTTTTTACTTTTCACCATGGAATAATGCAATGGTCTTTTGAATGATGAAGGTCTTTAGGGATTATGTGCATGGATTATTATAAGGATTCTCGGCGTTGTGAATCTTTGGACACGCATTAGCTAATTATTGGAATCTTTTTAGGTGATTTGCTAATGTGGACCAAGTCCAAACACAATGAACTTTTAGGTTGGCTCAATTGAATCTCTGCCTTGAGGGTCACCACCACCATGCCCCATTATTATGAAGTTGCAGATTATAGTTCATAGTGCACCACCACCACCACCACTTTTGCTTCTCCTTATTATGATTTGAGCATTATATGATCAACCAATCAAAATTGGACAGTTTCGGAATCCCTCATGCCATTTTCGGGAATGCATGTGCAGTTCCAGTGGAACATACACGAGAGGGAACAATTTTTATGGTACGAGTATTTTGCAAATATAATGTCTAATTACAATAATATTATGTTACGTAAAAAGAAAGCTTATATATGATATTATCTTATTAACACAAAACATCACGTTAATGCTATAGTGATATACTTATGTCATGTAAGTTGATTTGCAAACTTGCATTTTAATTTAGGCATGACATTCCACTTTTTTTCACCCAAGGAGGGATAAACTTGCATTTTAATTTGGCATGACATTCCATTTTGATTTGCAAACTTCCATTTTAATTTGGGCATGACAAAACGTCACACAAACTTGCTTTGTGTGACAGCTCCCTGCAGTTTGTGTAGGCTGTTTTAAGGGAAATCTGACATTTCCAAATTGCCAATCTCTTAAAAAACGCACAAAAGTCCAGCCTAATATAAGTATATTCTATATTTTTTATGTGAATTTAACGATGAAAAACTTAAAGAAAAGCCAAAAGCCAGTCTTGCCTTTGATATGGTTTGTTTAGACAGTCCTCAGCTGGCTCTGTGGCTTTGTTCGTGGTATGTAATCTACTCACAAAATATTGTATAAAGACAGTACAAATCCTGCGTGTCGGCTACCGCTTTACTCTCAGCAGCATGCATAGAGTATGCACTTTATATTGTATTTTGTATAGCAGACGATAGATAATTAAAACCGTTTATTGACAACACTGTTTTTTATGTTTTTTTGTTTTAAACAGTACTGTTTGAGTAATCCTATGCATAAGGACAAAGCATTGTTTCAAAAAACTAAAAAATAACCGACCAAGGATTGGTTTTTTTACTTTATTGGTTCACATTACGATGGCTTAGGGTTACATTAGGAAGGGTATTTTTTTCGTTAATCAATTATCAATCATTGTAGTTTATGAAATTTGACATCAAAATCTCTTTAAGTAAAGTGAAAAATGAGTGGCACCGTCTACTTTAACGTGGCCCTTGAATTGTTGTAGACCTAGCTCAATTGTTCTTCTTGCATGTCCTTAATCATCACAAAGTTGTTGAATAAATGTCAAATACAAAATGCAAGTTATGAGTATCAACAATGGTAAGTTTCTTTCTTTGAAGAAGTGAAATCACTTTGACTAATTAAGCCAAAGATTAATTACATCAACTTTCAATAATAAATGGTATTTGCACCATTTCAACAATATTCATGATGGGATAAATCAGGTTGGGAAAATGTTTGTCATTAATTATATATATACGTTATTAGACTGTCAATCTAAATCTTTAATCAAGCGATTTTCTTCTCCATAAATTTGATACAAATATGAAATATATAGGTTTGCCAACATATTATGTACGGTTTACCCAGCTAGAGAAAAAATGTTATCCTTCAAGATCTTTACAAGCGTGTGTGTGTGCATATACACGCAAGATGCATTGATAAATCTTTGTGTGTTTTCTTTTGCCAGTTTTCATTTGTAGTGTTTTTTTTTTTTTTTTTTTTTTTTTTGGCCGTTGGATTTGTTTTACATCGTCACGATCAATTGATAACATGATATTTAAAAGCATTTATACAACAAATAGTAATAGTAATGATTGAACGATGAAGAAAATAAAGATACACAAGGAATGCAATTTAATAAATACTAGCTATGGAGAGCACGAGCACTTTGGACGGAATTGCACGGGAACTGCACGCTTGTGTTTCTTTTTCAATTGTGAATTGCACGCTGCCTTGAATATTGACAGACGCAAATACCCCAGCAGCAAGGAATTGGCTCAATACATATCTCCAAATATTTTTTTGTTATTTCAAAAGTATAAATCTTTCATTGTAGTTTTGGAGTTCGGCTATAATTCTAGATCCTACTCAGTTGTACAAATTTTATGAAAGATTTAAAATGTTGATATTTTGAGCCACTCAGTGATACGTATTAAAAGATATTTGTAGGAGTTCGGCATTTTATTTGTACTTATAGGGGGCGTTTTGTTTGCCCACACTAACTTGCACTAGACTGAATTGGACTAAATATTAGGGTAGTCTGTGTTTATTACCTTGTAGGCCTTGCTTTAATGTGATTATGGAGGACTCAGCTCGACTAAAGACCTCGGTAGGTAGTCTTAGCGAGATCCCCAGAAAACTATGAGACTGGCTGAGACTGGCTAAGACCTTCGCTTTGTCTGCTCACGTACTCTTCCTCTTTACTCGCCACTACCCAGAATCACGAACGAGACCTCAGATTCAAGCCTCAACCGGAGAACCCACGAGCTGATTAGGAAGGAGACGTTTGGCTCTGTCACGCGCCACTAGGGGGGGGACGTTTTGTCTGATGCTTCTCCACTCGGGCGCAAACCCCAAATGCAATTCATCTAATCCAGAAGAAAATCACCAGTGAAGATGCTCTTATGGAAGTGAATTATGTACGTAACCTATCAACATAAGATGTTTATACTACCACGTGATTGGAAACTATACATTCAAGCTAATAAAAGTACTAATAATATAAACATTTTATGTTGTAAGATTTTTTAAAAATTCACTTTTTAAATCTTAACGAGTATCTCAAACTCGTACTCAGGTGTGTGTGTGTGTGTATGTCTAAAAGGATTCTTGAACAACATAACACGTTATTGTTTAGCTAAAGGTAAATTATCTATATATGTGAGGGTGTGTGTGAACCTCATCTTCTAAAAAAAAAAAAAGAGTTAAGTAGATAACTTTCATGAAATAAAGAAATTGAAGGTGCAAACACTTAGGGTTTATATAGCAGTTGTTGTAGCCTATTTTATCTGATAAGGGAAGGGGGCCGGCGGCAAAGAGAGACTGGAGAGAGAGATGTATTTTTAGGGTTGTGTAAAAGAATGTGTAGAGGATGTTGTTATACTCCCTACGTAGTGCCTTTATTTATAGTCATAAGAGGGAGAAGAAATCATTCTCCTCCAAAAAATACAAGTCCATATAGGAAAGAATAATTAGAATCAAATCTAATCTAGAATTTACACAATCACCGTTGAGTGTGTATTTACTCAAGTAGATTCGGCATCATGTAGAGGTTGAGGAAGTCGACTTGTCGGCATTGATTCTGGGAACATGCTATTCTTAATATGGTAGGAACTTACGTAAGGAAGTAAGTCTCACAAAAAACCCTATGGGTATGGTAAAAACCCAAGTAGGGACAAAACCCATAATCTAAGGAAAAATGTGTGAGAAATGTAAAGTCAAATAAAACGTTTAAGGGACAACATCAGGGATATGATCAACCCAAGGTGGGTGCCTCGTTAAAGCCTAGTTAGGTAGTAAAAACCCAGTGAGAAAAATGCTCATAATCATAGGGAAAAAAAGTACATTAAGATCAAGCAAGTACACTTCAGGATACTCCCCCTGAGTTTGACACAATTCCAAAGAGAACTAGCAATGTTACAATTCATAAAGTTTACGCATACCAATTCCATGAACAAGTTTCTGAAACGTCGCCTTCAGTAGTGATTTGGTGATGAGGTCGGCTAGATTGTCTTGTGAATGGATTTGCGTGACTTAAATCTTCTGATACTTTTGTTGTTGATGTGAGAATAAGAACTTCGGCACAATACGTTTGGTGTTGTCTCCTTTGATGTAACATTTCTTAACCTGTTCAATGCATGTTGCGTTGTCTTCATAGATCATCATTGGAACATTTACATGGGGTAAAGATCGCAGGAGCTTCGAATATGACCCACAACTGCTCTCAACCAAAAGCATTCCCGAGTTGCTTTGTGTAAGGCGAGAATTTTAGCATGGTTAGACGAAGTGGCAACTAAGGTTTGTTTAGTTGACCTCCAAGAGATTACGGTGCCTCCAAGGTAAAGACATAATCCGTTTGAGAATGCACCTTGCGCGGATTAGATAAGTATCATGCACCGGCATAACCAACAAGGCGAGAATCGACTTGAGATAAGAGGGGTGCGGCATCACTCGAGGATTCGTAGGGATAGAATAAGCCCAAATCCATAGTACCCATCAGGTAGTGGAAAATGTCTTTAACATTAGTCTAGTGTCTGCGTGTTGGTGCATTACTGTATCTTGCCAAAAGATTAATAGTGAAGGAGATGTCGAGTCTAGTGCATTGAGCTAAGTACAATAAAGCGCCAATCGCACTTAGATAAAGAACTTTAGGCTCTAAAATCTCTTCATTATCTTCATTCGGACAGAAGAGATCTTGTTTTGCATCTAGCGATCGAACAACCATAGGAGTACTCGAAGGCTTTATCTTCGTTAAAGCAGCACAACACTTTCTAGGTGTAGTTCATTTGATGTATTAAAATTCCATCCGAACGGTACTCTATCTTGAGATCGAGACAATATCGAGTCTTTCCTAGATTTTTCATCTCAAATTCCGACTTTAGTTGTGCGGCAGTTATCGCAAGCTCTTTAGGAGTTCCAATAAGATTCATGTCATCGACATATACTGCAACAATCACAAAACCAGAATGTGACTTCTTAATGAACACACAAGGGCATAGTTCGTTGTTCACATATCCCTGACAATACTCACTCAAACGGTTATACCACATTCTTCTGGATTTGCTTTAAACCGTAAAATGAACGCTTCAGCCGACTTGAGAACGGTTCCAGGGTTTGGAAATATTTGATCCAATCAATGTAAGTCCTTTAGGAACTTTCATATAAATTTATGTATCAAGATCTCTATAGAGATACACAGTTAATACGTCCATCAGCTGCATACTCAGTTTTTCGAAAACTACTAAACTGATAAGGTAGCGAAAAGTAATCACATTCATAACGGGTGAATAAGTTTCGTCATAGTCAATCCCGGGATGTTGTGAGAAGCCTTGCTCAACAAGACAAGAATGCATAATTTCGTTCTTTTCATTACGCTTCCGAACGAAAACCCATTTGTAGCCAACGAGCTTCACATGTGGAGGAGTAAGAGTTACAGGTTCAAACACCTGATGTTTTGCAAGCGAATCAAGTTTGACTTGGATTGCTTATTTCCAGTTTGACCAATCGGTTCTACGTCAACATTCATCAACGGAATGTGGTTCAATGTTATCACTCAACATGATCTCAGTAGCTATTACATATGCTAATGCATCATTGACGATCATCTCATTTCTACACCACACAACCTCTAAGCTAGCATAATAGTATGAAACTTCACAATTC
Organism: Pyrus communis; assembly: GCF_963583255.1. Classification (NCBI taxonomy): domain Eukaryota; kingdom Viridiplantae; phylum Streptophyta; class Magnoliopsida; order Rosales; family Rosaceae; genus Pyrus; species Pyrus communis. The sequence goes on from NC_084808.1 coordinate 16,798,429, forward strand.
TCGGGAGGTGGATTCGTCTATTCAATGACGCTTTCGTAATCTAGAATTTCATCATAAGTTGGATAGAATGAGTAAGCGACAGTTAGATTCACGGTAGGCTCTTTAGGTGCCTATGATGTGGGTTTCCTCTTCTGAGAGTGAATCCTTTGAACCAAGAGGTCTGCCATGATTTTGTGTAAGGACAGATGATTGGCTAGCCTTAATGTACATGGATCACCAAAGTGGGCAAGTTTCCAGGAAGGAAGTTCGTCGTACATTTGGTACATCCATCTTTGCAGGCACATTCGCAGCTAAATATGTGATCTTGTCACTCATGCTAGATCGATGAAAACATCTGGTATGCTTTGAGCTATGTTGTGGAGATCTAATATGTGCTATACTTCAATTTCAGACTGAGCGGTGCATGGATCTAAATGAGACAAAGTAGGAGTTGTCCACGATAATTCGCATCGTTCTTTAGGAACATTGACGTTCTTATCTCCTTTTAACGACGGGAAGATTGTCTCATAGAAGTGACAATCTGCGAAATGAGCGATAAACAGATTGTCTGTTCAAGGTTCTAGGTAACAAATAATCGAAGGAAATCATATGTAACATAGATTCAAATCCTTCACTGAGGCCATATTTTTGTACGTAAGGGCGGTGAAATCGGCACATAGACTACATAACCAAAAACGCGAAGATGCGATATGTCAAGTTCGTATCTGGTAACCAACTGAAGGGCGCTATATGCTTAGGTCACAACAGGCCTCAAGCGGACCAACATGGTTGCGTGCAATATTGCATGGCCCAAGCAGCGATCAGGAGCTTAGTATGTATGACCAACGATCGAGCAATCATTTGTAACTGCTTAATGAATGCCTCTACCACGCCGTTCTGGGTGTGAACATGGGGTACTGGATGTTTTTAGAAACTTCAAGTTTCAAAATAATTATGAACTTCAGGTTCATATGTTCATGCGAACAAATGCAAAAAAAAAAAAAAATATATATATATATATACACACACACATAGAAATATGCAACAAGAAAATATGCAAATGGAACTTCAGGTCTAGAATTATAATTGAATTAATTATTTGGACTTGGGACCAAATTTAAAGTGTGGGTGAAGAATTATAAAACTCATTGGGCCTAAAATATTTAGGCAATTAAACTCAAGGCCCAAAATAAAGGGCTAAAGTCTACGGGTGAGCTGAGCAAATTTCTACCGTGAGGTCCAGGCTTAGGAACTGGGCTGGAATGGGCTCGAGTGGGCTGCAGGCCCAAGGCAAAAAAGGAAAAGAGATGGGTTCAATAAGCAGGCCCAATTATATGGGCTGGATCCAAAAGAGGGCCTGTGAAAGGGCACGGATCCGGTGTTACCAGGTGCAGAGAACACCGAGGGCCCTACGGGGGTTAAGTTCTGCTGCGGTGGGGATACGGGAACACCAAAACATGGGTTGGTGTTGCGGGTCGAATCCAACAGAAGCCAACTGGGCTCTGTAATACGGGCCGAGGGGATTGTTAAGCCCAAAGGGCTGAAGCTTGTCGAGGAATAGGCCAAGCCCAAGTGGGCTTGGGTTTGCTTTGATCCAGACACCGCAGCGCAAGCTAGGTGAATTTGCTGAAGAAGAAGACCTGCGCCACCGCTTCAGGCGGTCGTGTCGTGGTGCGAAAAATCACATCAAAGGCCGTGGGTTAAACGGCAACCCATAAAATTGAACATAGAGGGAAAAACTCTGAACGTAGTAAAACCCTAGGAATTTTTTATTTTAATTTCAAAGAAAAAACATTGAATTGTAAACAAGAAATCGTCAATGACGACTTCAGGTCGTCAAGGGGTAGCCGAAGGTGGCTGGGCATGGCTACATGCTATGCTACTCGACGGTTTCATGGTGGGCAACACCTTCTGGCGTTGGGTCTAAGTTTTGGGCTTAGAGCCGTGGCTCCAGGGTTAGGTTCTCAACTCGGGAAGAAACGGGGGTGGCCCATCGACATGGGTGGGTTTCGCCGAAACCCTAAACAAAATCTTTTATATTTTTTTCAATTCCAAATTAATTCAATGCATATTTGCAAATAATTTTAATGAATGAACATATATTTGATGCAATCCATGGAAAATATCAAATTCACATAATTCAACAATTATAGATTTAATGCATACACAATTTATGTAGAATCTAAAATTTGAAAAATGTAAAGTTGGGTCATGACTTATGGTGAATGTTCATGCTATCACGGCTGCAAAAAATATCGAGATAAAAACCGTTGTTTTGGAAGAACCTAATTGCATGATGATATTGGATGAACTGGTTTGATGCATAAAGCTTTCACATCAGATTTCTAACGCAACGGTAGGAGCGTGCTGATAACGTGTTGTAGCCTATTTTATTTGACAAGGGGAGGGGGCCGGCAACAGAGATAGAGATTGGAGAGAGATATGTGTTTTTAGGGTTGTGTAGAAGAATGTGTAGAGGATGTTGTTATCCCATCTACGTAATGCCTTTATATATAGTAATAAGAGGGAGGAGAAATCCTTCTCATCCAAGGAATACAAGTCCATATAGGAAAGAATAATTAGAATCAAATCTAATCTAAGATTTACACAATCACATTTAAACTAGAAGTTTATAACAACAGTAGTATTGTTACGTACCTTTTAGTTTGTATATATATGGAAAGGAAAAAAATGAAATACACTGGAGGAATCAGTTGAGCAAAGAATCTTTGAAGAGTGATCTGATACATGAGATTCATTTCTCATATCTTGTACATATATCACACCTTGAGAGTTGAGAGTCTTGAGACTGAGTTAGCTTTTACATGGGAATCAGATAACCATATAATGGGGGAATGAAAAAAAAAAAAAAAAACACGATCCCTCTTGGGTGAAGAAACACCCACGACCCCTCTTGGGTTTTGAGCGAGATTTTGAACCGTTTATGATTTAGGTTAAATTCGAAATTGTTCAGTCGTGTAATGAGTTATCTAATAGGAAAGTGTTATTGACATTTTAAAAATCTTATTCTACAATCTTCACAAGTGTATTTTTCTTTCCTAATATAGAAATTTTGGAGTGTAGAATGAGATTTTTGAAGTGCTAATAACAATTCCCATCTAATAAATATATAAGTTATGTATTAAATTAAAAATATTTCAGTTTTGACATCGTTAATTGTATAGGTTTTTTTTTTTTTTTTTTTTTTTTTTGTCAAATAATAGATTTTGTTATATTAGATGTTAGTTTAGCGACCGACGAGGTTCAAACCAATGTCATCATGTAAGGACTCAACACCTTTCCACCACTATGGTAAAGGGCCACTTACTCGTTAATGTTGATTTTTTTAGAGTTAGTTTTCAAATGGTGCACTAAAAAGTAGAATGTTTCAATTATTGTGCAACATTGCATGATAAGAAAGAGAACATAAAAATTAAATGATGAACTATAAAGTAGACCATTCAATCCCTGTACAATATTGTAAAATAAAAAAATAGAACAAAAAGGTCTGACTGAAAAAGACGGTAGCATCCCCTTCTCATCACAAACATGAGCACCTGAAGTATGAAGTTGTTGATGGACGTAACAATAACACTGCAAAATGTGCTACTAAAGCAAAAGGAAATTGGGGTGGGTCTTTGAAAGAAACATAATGTCCCCAACAAAGCAATCAACATTGAGATAGGTGGAATTATAGGCAGCGATGGAGCACTGCAAAAAAATGTGCATGCAACCTTGGAATGTGATGCAAAATTCACATATCCTGGAGACTGGTCCCCTACCACACGCACTCTCCTCCTCCTCCATTCGTCCAAACATTTTACTCGGGAAACACCCCCCCTACACATCCCCACACCACCTCCACCTTCAACTCTACCACCACCAGGTCCACCACCTCCTCCTCTTCGACTTCTCTTCTCAAATATCCCTCTATCTTGTCCACAAACGCAACAAAACAACACATAGTGATGAGTGAATAATGATGGTAAAACGTGAATATACCCAAAAACAAATACGGACCCCAAAACAAAACAAAGTTTGCCCATCTATCATAGTTTACCTTGTCCCTATTATTCTACTAGAAATCCTTTTTTACCATGAAAAATGGGAAAATTCCACCTACCCATGCCAAAACAAAAAATGCCCATCCTCCTACAAACCAACAGCCACAAAACCCATCTCTCACTTTTTTATTATTATTATTATTATTTTTTTTTTTTTTTTTTTTTTTGCGACGAATTATTATTTCTTTTTGCATGGGAGAGCAATGATTTGGTGCATTTATTGTATTATGGAATACTGCGAGCATGCGACCGATAACCTTCCATGAGGAGTAGGATCAGAGTACTAATAACATCATGAGATCTTCTGATGAGTTCATGACTGGAAATCCATGGCAGGTGCAAGTGGTCCTCTCCCAATCCCATTAAGTTAGGGTTTTTGCTTGATACGTGTCACATACAGATATAGATATGGTTTGCAAGCTTACAATTGTATATGGAGGTGAAGAACTTAAATTGTTTTTGTTTCAATATTCCAAATCATACCTCAGAATTCACCAACGATAATACATTTTGAGTTCTTGGTTATCATCGTTAGGGTATAAATTAATTTGTGAGCTGGAGGATACAAAAAATTTTAAATTGCACGTGGGGAAACATGTTACGTTTTGTTTGTTTATTTTCGAGTGGTCATAGATTGTTTGTGCAAGGCATAGCATTAGAAAAATGAGAAATTAGGTTCCCATTCCTCATTTTGCTACTCCATTAATTAAAATCTTATTCCTTTCAATTTTTGATCAAGGTCCTTGGGTATTAATAATATCATTAATTATTTCAATAGTAAAATATTTTTTATTTCTAAATATATTCATTTAGTGTTAAAAATGTTACAATTAATATATTTATATTTATGGCTAAATTTTTTTTATCATATATTTTTATTTTTAGTTTGTACCCATTTTTAATTTGTAACCCTTTTTGAATTTGTACCAATTTTCTTTTCAGTTTTAATTTGTACCCATATATTAATTTCTTTTTGTGCCCATATTTTTAAAAGTTTTATTTGTATTTGTAGCCATATTTTTTTTTATTTGTACTCATGCTAATTATATGCACCCATTCATGTAATTTTTTTCAAATTTTTAATCTTAAAATTTACTCATTCTTAAATATACCAATTTGTTATATGTAAAATGTACTTTTTTTTTATATATAAAATCGATTCATTTTTTTTCTAATCAATTTTTAAACTTATATGGGTACATTATTTTTTCTTTGATTTGAAAATGTATCCATATCAAGTTTAATTGAAGAAATTTATTGATGTTATTAAGCCTAATATCTTCTTCTTCTTCTTCTTTTTTTTTTTTTTTTTTTTTTTTTTGGTGATTTTGAAGAATGTACCCATGTTTTGGTACAACAATTTTTTATTAATGTACCCATGTTTACACACACACACACACACAATAGTATACTTATATTTTAATATTTTTAATCCCACAAATTATGATTTTTTTTATTTAAAATATCATTAATATAAACAACTATAAATTTCAATTTTTAATTTAAGAAAAATAGTAACATATATAGAAATAAATTATCACATTAATTTCAGGGACTTCGATCAAAAATTGAAAACCAACGAAGTTTCAATCAAAGAATATTCATAGTTAGGGACCGCATCCAAAATCTCTCTTAGAAAAATCTTATTTTTACTCCTATTTATAAATTATATATAAATAGGAGTAAATTCTAAATACTGTGGTTCTGAACTCTAAAATAATCAATGGTATGAAATGAAAGCAGGATTGAGCACACGTCTGATTGTTAAGAAGTGTTTCATTCCTTCCCACACCCACATGGATAGGGGCGTACTCATTAAGGGACCATGGTGTTCCTAGGACCCGTCGAAGGAGGAAAAACATTGGGAAGGTCTTCTAGGACCCTTTGAATGTTTGGTATGCGATCCAGAATGTCCACGAGTATTCGATTAAATGCCATGCTTAGCAAATCTCGACCCCTTTCAAATGCATATCCCATTTTTGCACAGCAGGGTTATGAAAATCCGCGAGAAGCGACTGGTTGCATTGTATGTGCCAATTGCCATTTAGCTAATAAACCTGTGGATATCGAGGTTCCGCAAGCGGTACTTCCTGATATTGTATTTGAAGCAGTTGTTTGAATTCCTTATGATCTGCAATTGAAACAAGTTAACATCACTCAACAAGGCTCAAGGAGGCTCAGTATTTGTCAACATGCTCACCTGGTAGTTGTTAGCATAGTCGACAGGCTCTCTTGTAAGTTGTTGGCATCTATCGACATGCACACAACATGACTTGGTAGATCACTACAAGCCCCTTAGTTATGTGAGCTAATTTTTTTTTGAAATGCCTCACTTGAAAAGCTAAAAAATTTACGAGCTATACACTAATTTATGTTGCAACTGCACACTCGTAGATGCACGACAAGTTTGATTCTCAACATTTTCTTCCTCGGTTTGGATTCACCCCGTATACTTGAAAGTGATTTCTTTTTTCAGAAACTTGAAAGTGATTTTGGTTTGGAAAAAGATCGAAGTTTTTGTCCTACATAAACATAAAGTAAATAAAAGAGACAGAAATCAAGTACAGGGATTTACCATGAATCTAGTTTAAGGATAGGTTTTGAAAAGAGATGTGATAGACTCGATCATTAGTGGACCGTTCTAATGTTGATCTCGTAAGCAAAATCCGAATTGATTTGGGTGGAGAGTAAGATGATCAATCTTTGTAGGTTATTAGGATAATCAATAATAATCAAACCGAACCCACCCAATCACAACGATCCAAACTATAATGATTAATGAAACTTGGTTTGAATTTCCACCATAAAAAAAGGATGTTACTAGAGTTTGGGACCCAACCTCCTCCAAGACCAGGATACCACCATATCGACAATCACTGCTCCTCTGTGTTTTGTCTGCCCCACAAATCCAACACCACCGTATATCCTTACGCATCAAAGATTCAAAACCACGAGCCTGGCTGCCTGTCCATTTCGTAGTGATAATACAAAGTCGAAACCCGTCGCTATTTTTTTTGGGCATTGGAATTCTTGCTCCAAAACTAAGAAAATGAAGCAACCGAGTCTTCAATGTGCTACTGCGGTGGCTTCCCGCCCCGCGCACAACCTAGGGGTAAATCCTTCAAGATGTCATTGCAATGTACGAGTAACTATTTCTTGATATTGAACTCGCAATTTACAAGATTTGAACTAAAAAATAAAACTTATAAGTGAAAAGAATACTAGTAGATCGTAGTTTCATTTATTTTTCTTCTTTGATTTGTTGGTTTTGTTGTCATTTTGGACTTGTCGATTTGGTTGTCTTGTAGGCGTCTCCACTTTACTAGGAAATGTATCCATTAGTTTGAACTCGGGGACCCAATTAATTAAAACAAAACTCTATTTATTGGAATAATCCATCACTTACGAAAAAGTTGTATTGATTGACATAATATCTTAAGTTGTTTGAGAGAAAATTACTTGAAAATGCCACTAATACCTTATACTTTCCTTTTGTTTATGTGGAATTGATGCCCTTATACTTTACATCATATAAAACCATGTAGAGTTTAAGTGAACTTCTCTCTTTGTGTAAAAATCCTACAACTTCTCTCTTGGTTCAACATTCCTGGTGATGAAATTCGATTGTGGTGCACTTTTGGCTACAGATTTGTAACTTTTGTGTTGTGATGTCTTGGTCGATTTGACCTCTTGATTGTTTTCTCCAATGTGATTGCCTCGATGGCTGCTGGTAAGATGTTTGTGGTTGTGCGCTCTGCCTTTGAAAGATAAAAATTAGGGTTTTGCATAATCTCTTTATTTTTTATCTATTGGGCATGTTTAGCTCTTCCAATTTGTTGTGGGATTTTTTTGTTTTTGTTAAACTGGAAATTCATTATCAGGGCTAGAAGCCGAAGAACAAAGACAGCTAAGAAAAGGCTGACAATGGTACAAATAAGAAGCGAGCAGGACATAAAGATTACAAGACGTTGCCATCATAGGCTAACACGTCAGTCCTACACTTGCACTACACATACAACCTAAGAAGGGTAAGGAAGGCCATTTTTGTTCAAGATTTTCACCACCAAACATGGGGTCTATCGGTCCAAGCTGATTAATGCGACGTCACAAATTTCGCTGTTGCATTTACTGATCTTGGAACCGAAGATCAGGTACCGGCCTCAAATTTGAATTTTTGTCTATCTGTTTATTGGGCTGGTTGGCTGTGCCCAATTGTAATACTTTAGTTTATTTAATGAATGTTGCTCTTTTGAACAACAAAATATCAAGAAGAGTTCAAGATCAAGCTTAAGTGAATAGATGGATAGGGAAAATATGGCAGACCTCTAAATGTAACAGTAGTTGCCACAAAGAGATAATTAAAAAGAAACGAACATTTAATTTAAGCAAATGAAAAAAAATTTATGATATGAATACATTGTCAACGTCAAATATTTTACACCAATTCTCATAAATGATGAAAAAATAAAATATGAAATATTATACAAGATATTATATTATTGACACAAGCGGTTAAATAACGTCATATTCGTGTAAAGATATTCAAACCGAACGTATGAATATGGTAGAGACCTCAATGCAGTGGACAAGAGCAATGGGTCCAAACTTCAAACCGCGGGAAAAGCAGAGAAAAAAGAAGCTGGGTGGGCCCAAGACGGTCTCATCTAATCCCCGTAGATATTATATATATGTATAGAATGGAGCGTTGCAGGCTTTATTTTACAGTGTTTTATCGAAGCTACCATTTTTAGTTTTTGAGTTAAAATTTAAAAATTTTAACTTAAAAAATTTAGATTTTAATTCAAAAATAATTCTTTTGCTCAAATTTTTTTAGGTTAAATTTCTAGCAAGAGATGCGTAGAGAATGAATTTATAATATATTTTTTTCTTAAAGTAATCTTAAAAATAAAAATTATGTAGATGATTTTAATTTAATTTTATGAACATTATAATTTAAAAATATTTAGATTTTGATATATAAGGTAAAATCACTATACTAGCACTATAAAACTCGTGGAACACTATGAAATAATATGAATTCTATGAAATATTTTTTTAATTACTTTAACTGTTGAATTTAAATTTGAACCGTTTGATCTGTTTTTCTACCGTTAAATTCAATAAATTTATAAATATAAAACTAAAAAAAAAAAACACATATATGATGGGGCTAGCCCACTAACCTAGTGGTATCCTGACCTAAATTTGCCTCAAAAATAAATTTTGAGTTAGAACTCATATTTGCCCTAGAAT